>NW_024879395.1:127352-127966 GCF_018340385.1 Cyprinus carpio | reverse complement strand
AGTTGGGGAAAAGAGTCAGAGAGGGAACCGATTTATTTTGGTTATTTGCGATTACGCTACCAGATACCCTGAGGCATACCCACTAAGAGAGGTCACCGCTAAGCAAATAGCCACTGTACTCCTACGTTTTTTCTCACAGGTAGGCATACCTCAGGAAGTGCTCACAGATCAGGGCCCAAACTTCATGAGCCACACCCTACAAAAGGTATATCAATTGCTGGGCATAAAGATTTTCCGAACCACCCCTTACCATCCACAGACTGATGGTCTTGTTGAACGTTTCAACCAGACCTTGAAAATGATGATGAGGAAATATGTTTCAGACACGGGCAAGGACTGGGACAAGTGGCTTCCATTCCTCCTGTTTGCATATAGAGAGGTGCCTCATGCATCTACAGGGTTCTCGACATTTGAACTGTTGTATGCTCATCATGTCAGAGGGCCGCTGGATGTACTGAGGGAAAGTTGGGAGGCCACTGATAAACCCGACAAGAAAAATATTCTCTCCTATGTGCTGAAGATGAGAGAGCATCTGCAGAAGACAACAACCCTTGCGCGAGAAAATCTCCTGCACTGTAAATATTTTAGCACCTCCCCGACAAGAAAAATATTCT
>NW_024879395.1:86291-127195 GCF_018340385.1 Cyprinus carpio | reverse complement strand
GTGAGGCTGTGGAACATAAACAGGGAAGTTGTTGTATTTGGTAGCATCGTCTGCCTCCAGAGTGCAGTAAAGTTTGCAGTTACTTTGATCAGTCATAATGTCGTCTGCAGACTTTGTCAAGGATTAAACTGAGTTATACTTGGGAATGTGGAATCATATGAGGAAATCAAGTACAGCTGTGTATCTTTTCCTTTACTAAAGTGTATGTTTTGTAACATAGCTAAGAAATATTGTCTGCTAGTTGTCTTATTACTAGCTGACTCTCTAAAACATTCATTGGCCTTATCCCTTCACTATTTTTCAGCACACATGTAAAAATGGGTTTATGTCCTATTGAATGTCTTAAAGAAATCAGGCATCAAAGCAAATCTTTAATTAAATGCCTATGAAAATCAATTTCACGATGATGGCCCTGTTTCATAAGCGAGATGGAGTTTGATTCAAAAACCCTAATTTAAAACTTTAAGCAACAAATCTATTATATCACTCCGAAAATTTGTAAAAAAAAAAAAAAAAAAAGAATTTGTAAAAAAAATAGTAGTCAGACCACCCTGAACATCTCTATAAAATGAGTATGTTTCTTCAGATATTAATTCTGGGTCTGAGATTACCTCATTATTAATAATTAAACTATTGTAAGAAAAAAGTGATTGAGGACAATCTATATTTTGTAAATAAGGGCCTTTGACAAAGCGTTAAATGAGCTTGTTATGCTTTGGTTACAGTAGGTAGCCCCAGTGCGGACAACAACCATGGATGTCATTACTATAGTTTACATCTTACTTCTATGAGATAAATAGATCACCTTTCATGGCTTTTTTCACCTGGCTCTGAGACACTTCTGGCTTATTTTCTAGCAGAATATTGACTCATAAGAACCAGAAAGCTTTAAAGTGTAGGCTGGTCTGGATTATTTCCAGTAGCCGTTTCCTCAAGTCCATTGATTTAGAATTTCTCCTCCAGAGTGGTTTCCAACTTTCATTGTTCTCAGAATAACTTTAGAAATGATTCAGTTGGTTATATAACACTTTTTAATTACATATTTTTTGCTACTTTCAATTTATTTTATTATTAGTTTATTTTATTATGTGGATGTTTCTGTGTTTTTATTTTGGTGTTACATGTAGCCCAGTGGCTACATTTACATGCAAGCAATAAATCCGCTGCCAGTAATCAGATTGATGGCTTAATGGGACTGAAAAACCCTCATGTAAAGCACCTTGTGTCCGATCGTTGACCTGTCAAATTAATATTTGGTCAGATTGAAAGGGGTTATGTAGACCTTTTCATCTGATTGAGGCGACATGCAAACATTTGATGGATTGAAACTGAAAATTACAGAGCTTGATGCAATGATGTAAAATACTCTAATCCACAGCAGCTTGTTTTGGCCACATGAATGGGTTGATTTTACTGCTTAATAAAGAATAGCAGCACGCGAACAAAAGCTTCAAATGCTCATCCTTTTCTAATTAGGACCCCTAAACAGATCAATATTTACTATACCTCTTGAAAAACAAAGAAAAGAAACAACTGCAAGAGAAGAGTATTTGCAAACAGCGGAGGCATGTCTTTGTGCAGTGTCGCATATCAAAAAGATCAAATCATTGTGAAGCTTCTGACATATGAGCGTGCACATCATGATCACTTTATTTAGAGTTCATGGAAACATTGGCATTTAGGACATGATCAGAAGGTTTATTCCGATTGGAAACATGAAGTGATCATGTAAACATAGCTAATGTATAATCTTTGTAGCACTGCAAAAATACTAGAGCTTTATTGAAAATTAACACATTTTAATTTATTTTTTCACCAGGTGTTTTTGGTGTGGAGAAAATATGACGTGATGGAGAGAGATTCTGTCCTCTAAGCCCTGATGATACTAAAATATCAGAGAAGATGATACAATTCTGTGTGGTGGTTTTGGTGATGGAAATCATGGCTAGTCGCGAAAAAAAGCAGGCTAATATCATCTCTCTACATCTAGGGTGATGATGCAGGATTCAAAGACAGACTGAAGCGCTGGATGAACTGGATCTCTGACCATCCCTGAAGCACCGCAGAACCTACAGACTCTGCCTCTATAAACTACTAATAAAATAGGTAGAGACATCAAGATATTCAATGTCTTTTTGTCCGTGGTGGTAATGCAGATTATATAAAGCTAAGATTCATTTTTTCTAGAAAAATAATACTCTTCAAGACCTGTTGTTGTTTCTGTAAATTAAAAAAGCAGCTAGGAGTATAATGAGGAAAATGTGAAATATATATTGTTACGATCCCCTCAGTGTCTAGGGGTCTGGAACGGAAATGTAAGATAAAAAAAAAAAAAAAAAAAAAAAAAAGAGGATCACAGAAAGGGAAAGAACACACTTCAATACTCTGTCCCCAGAGTGAAGGACACCCGTTGATATATATATGAAATAAAATTTTATTTACAAGACAGAGAAAAGAATACAATATAAATGGCAGCAAGAGGCTCGAGGGGAGGAGCAAAGGCCTAAAATAACAAACAAAGTCCACTAACCAATTTAAGGAAAAACTCTAACTCACCTTAAAAGAAAAGAAAAGAAAAAATACAGCCAACTTCCACTCACCTCCCTTGCTTTACAAAAGAAACAGAGGCAACAGAATACAATAGAAAAAGAAAGAGGCACTCTCCCCCTACAGCATCCCTCTAATCACAGACTAGAATCACTTGAGACAAAAGAGCCACAATACCTTTTGCTCAATCACAACCTGGAACAATATCCATTAACAGTCCATGCGGAAATAAAAATTAGCCACTGCTAATCACAACTATAGTCTCTGCATCATTACCTTTTGTAAGGTAATGATCAGTTTATTTTTATGAAATATATTTATAAATAAATATTTTAAATGGTGCTACAAGCAGCTCAAAATCAATGGAGTCAAAGCCACAAATCTAAATAAGTTAAAATTCAAATTTGAGTGTGAAGTCACCAAAAAATGAGGTTCCCATAATGTTTTCATCTTATAGAAAGTAAATATTTAAAAAAAGGCACTAGAGATTACAAAATGCCTAATGGTAATTAATTTAAGGTAAAATACAATATAACATTATTTACAACTAAACATAATTGTTGTATCTGTAAATTATGAACATTAACAGTTAAAAATGGCCTGAAACAGCTATACTTTAAATGAACAATAGCAAAAGTTGGTTAACATGACTGGAAGTTTATGGTGGCAAGGCTTTAGTTAATCCTTCCTGCTTTTCTGTTGTCACTTAATGCTTAAACGTTACACCCAAATGTTCAAATCTGTGTTTTCAGACTGGTTTGTCAACCACACCACAAGTTCTGTTGGCTGTCAGGCATGTGCATGTAGGGCATGAAGCCATACATACTCACATACTGTACATGCTTTTTAAAATGTATATTTTAACATTTAGAAAGCAAGTTCTTCATAAAATGTATATCTACTATGACAGTATTTCAGACACAGTGACAGACAATGGAGTGTTTAGGAAACTTGAATGTAGTCATTATTTTTGCATTTCTGCTGGTGATGCTAGTGGTGTGTTAATTACCGAATGCACATTTTGTAAAGATACAAATATGATTCCTAAATGAAAAAAAAAAACACATAAATGTTTGAACACCTGCACAAGGCTGATTGTGAAATACAAACTATCCCGTATAATCTCTGCAATCATCTCTTAGATGGCTACATACTGTATTTTCTTCCATCACAAATTCACATAGGCTGCATGTGTGCAGTGACTATTACAGGTTGTACATATTTGGGCTGCACAATGCTCGGTGGCGTTATTAGAATGTTTTGAATTACTAATCAGTCAGTGACGTACAGAAAACGCTGGAGGCACGGTTGTAATAACGTCTACAATACACAAATAAAGGCTGATCAAATCTGTTATTAAAGCATCTGACATATGAACGCGCACATCATGATCACTTTATTTAGAGTTCATGGAAACATGTGTTCCGTTATCAATAATCAGAATGATTACATTCCAATTGAAACACAAAGTGATCATGTAAATGTAGCTAATGTAACATTTGTAGCACTGCAAAAAATATCAGGCTTTATAAAAAAAAAATGAACACGTTTTAATTCTTTTCCACCAGGTGTTTTTGGTGTGGAGAAATATTACGTGACAGTGTCAGTGATGAAGGGAGATTCTGTCACTCTAAACCCTGATGATACTAAAATACCAGAAGAGGATACAGCTCAATGGTGGTTTGATAATAAAATCATAGCTCATATATGAATAAAAAGGAGCTGTATCATCTCTACATCTAGGGGTGATGATGCAGGATTCAAAGACAGGCTGAGAGAGCTGGATCAGACTGGATCTCAGACCATCACAAACACCAGAACCCGCGGGACTCTGGATTCTATAAACTACTAATAAAGAGCAAAATTGAGACATCCAAGACATTCAATGTGATTGTCTGTGCGTGGTGTGTTGTGGATTTTATAATATATTTTTTTTTTTATGATTATTATGAAATTTTATCTTCAAGACCTGTTGTTGTTTCATGGCAGAAATTCAAAAAGCAGCTAGGAGTTTAATGATAAAAGAATTAGAAATATAATTGTATAGAATATTGTATAGAACTATAGCACTGATGATGTAGAATCTAGAGTTATTTTTTCATCAAAATTAAAAAGAAGAAACTAGAGACATAAATGACCATATGAAGTAAAAAATTTTTTCCCCCTATATCCACATGATAGAAAGGAGACAGTTAAACAACAGCAACAAAGCTGGCAATGATTAGAGTTATTGTTATGGTCACACTGCTTAATAAAATATGATGCAGATTAGCATGAGACACATTACGGCTGGTGACACAGTAGGGCCATTCCATGTCAAATGAAACAAATTTCAAAAACTTCTGCAGCTCAAATATTTGATTTCATTAACTTTTTTTTTTTTTTTTTTTAATTAACACAATCATGCTGCAATCTTTCTGAAGTCAGAAAAGGGCACCCCCTTCTAATGAGCAGGTTTGACTACTTTAGTAATTTCCATAAGTAAAAATCTTAACATTTAAGCATATAATGATATTCTAGGGAATTGTGTGTTTCTAATTTTATAGCAACAGTTTGGACAGGACTATTTTCTCTTCTAACATGACAATGCTTCTATGTTTAAGTTAAGGTAAAAAAAATAAATAAAAAAAAGACAAAAAACAAAGATTGATTCAGTCAGTGTGAAAGAACTTGACTGCAAAATCCTAAATCTAGTTGACCAACACCATCCCTAATCCCAAAACCATCTTGAGGGCATCTGTACAAAGTTACATGATCATCTATACAAAGATAAATGATGATCAATGACACTCATTTATTTCTTTGTATGCAATAGCCAGGGGGTAAAAAAGATGAAATAGTAAAAATCCAACAAAAAAAACAAGGACAGGTGAGCTAACTAAAAGTTGGTATACATCGCAACTTCAGAAAAATAACAAACACAAAGGGCCCCCATGAAGTGCAGCCAACAACCCCTTGATAAGCCACAGTCACACTAGATTTTAAGCATGCAATATGACATCACACTCTGTGGCACAATTCCATATATAATGCATCCAAAATATAAAAATAGGAAATCCACTAAACTTTATTGCAACACTTCAGTCCTGCAGATGTAAAGTTTGCATTCTTAATTCAGCTAGAGGTCATGCTGTGATGTATCAGTCCTTCACATGCTATGAATTTGCAGGTCAGAATTCATTGAACCTGAATTTTGGCATGGAACAAAATGTGAAATAATTTTGAATTAATAATTTTCCATTACCCTGCATTCGCACGCGTATGAATAGACAATAATGGAATAAAAAGTGTGGCAAGTGGCCAGTCTCTGCCCCAATCCAGTTGGCAACCTTACACGAAAGAATGAGAGAGAGAGAGAGAGAGAGAGAGAGAGAGAGAGAGAGAGAGAGAAAGCAAGAGCAGGAGATTTTCAGTGTGGTCTCAGACTTCTAGACCTGTGTACTACATACAGCATTATAAGGATGATCTCTGTTTAAAACTTCTTCTGTTTTTTTTTTTTTCTCCTCATGTGTTTGTTGCTGAGACAGATGTTGTGGAGCCACAATCAGTGATCGTGGAAGATTCTGTCACATACACCGTCTTTTGTTATGGAAATTTGTAATTTTGTTATTTGATTGCATTTATTGCATTAATCTCATTTAAGTATCTTTTTAACATACAATGAATAAGGTAGTATATATAGTCCATAGGGACATTGAGTTATTTTATGTAACTTGTGCACGTAACTGCTTTAGGTTGAAAAACAACATTTAAGGGGAAACTGTTTACCAGGGACGGGCAGTTTTGAGAGTAACCAGACATCTACGATGTAATGTGCATGAGATGTGCATGTGTTATGGGGGTGATGTGCACTGAGCAACATGATTGGCTCAAAGGTCCTAATCTGTCCTTCAATGTATCTTTTTACAGTGCTACCAAAGAGAGTGTGCTGTGAGTCTGGAGTCTGTGTGTTATCTCTTTGTACACAGACTCAAGCTGTGTGTAAACTAGATCATCCTCTGCAGAGAATTAAAGCAATACAAAGACAAAAACTCTGTTTGGTTTTCATTCTCAATCTCTAAAAATTGTTATTGAATTAGAATTTCCACGACAAACTTATGGCGGGCAGTGACGGATTCAAAGCAGCTGATCGACCGGGACCTGAGGACGTTAGTTGGCTGATCACCCTAGACCCACAAAGGGTTTAGCCCTAAACCCCAAAAGGTTTCAGGGAAGAGGGGGCAGACGTCTGAGGGCTTGTGGACCTTCACTGCTGGTTTTTCAACAGATTAGAAAACACGTGCTATAAATGGTGAAACTGATTTTGAAATTCCATTCATATTGAAAAAAATTACAAAATTGGGTTTCTAATTTGGTAAACTGCGGTTTGATATTCCTAGACCTTATGTTGCAAGTCCAAGCCACCCCACAGGTCACCCGGAAGTGGTGACGTTTTTTTCGTCAGTGCGATGGAGGCTATATGGTTTACATAGATACCGCGTGCTTAGCAGTCGAGTTTTGGTATGTATGCGTTTTTTTTGTATGTGAGTGAGTTTTTTCTTTTTGGTGTGTGATGGGGGGCGTGCATGTAGGTAGGAAGCAGGGGGGGGTAGGTATTTGTTTATGCATACGGTCGGTGCGAAGCCACACGGTGGTGACGACCAAGTGTGAGGTAAAGAGGACACGTTCCAGGTAAAGTCGAGGATTGCAGGATGGGGTCTGGAAATGTCAAATCTAAGATCGATCTTGGTGATTTGAACAGTCCAATTTACAATGACATGAAAAAGAAATATGGGAGATAATTATGGAAGTCATACCCTGGGTTGAGAATTATGGTTTTCAAAAAAAAAAGAAAAGGTACCTTTAGCATAGAAGCCCATAACAAAATAAAAGAGAGCTTGGAAAAATGTGGAAACAAATTAGAGACTATAAAAAGCAGAAAAACAAACAAAAAGGCAAGTTTCAGAAACATAGGAATTTTTATTTTACTTTTTAAAGCACAGGCATGAAGCAGCAGAACGCTGAGAAATAAATTTCAATGCCATTTAGGAAAGAACTGAAAAATGATAGTTCTGTAGAAAATGCTGACAAAAGAACAGATCATACTGTTCAGAATTCTTCTCTTTATCCCCTGCGGTGTGCCAAAGTGGACTTTGATCTGGACTCCTGGCTTCACCCCTATCGACAAATGCCACAGCAGCACCAGATTCAGCCACCACCGCTGCCTCCATCCTACAGAGCAACTGCATCTGCACCGCAGTCCTTGCCGCCCGATGAAAGACAAGCACAACTTTGACAGCATCATCATCATTCAAACCGTCTGCTCTGCCACCAGCAACGTCATCAGAATGATGAAATACTCCATGACTGGAGTCAGCACCAGATCTAAAGCTCATGAGAGAGTGACACTGCAGCCGGACAGACTGAACGAGATGAAACTGGAGGAATAAGGAGAGCACGTCAGTGCTTTCCCCATGATTCAAGTGGCTGGGCTGAACAGAACTGTGATGGTCTCTTGACCATGGAACAAGAAAGACTTGAAAGGGGCACAACAAAGCATATCATCAAGCAGTGGAAACACTGTGTCAACGGATCAAGACTGACTTTCCAGTCAGAGTGAACACCACCAAAATCAAGCAGAAGAGCAGAGGACAAAGACTGTCTCAGACTGATCCAGATGTTTGCTTTTACTGGTGGAGGAGGGACATTGGAAAATTTCATCAACCAAATGGCGGCTGGACCAGAGAAAGCTGAGGCAGACTGACAACAGAGACTTTCACAGCAGAAGCTGGAGAAGGAGGGCGGGAGTCGGGAGCAAAGTCCACCAAGGCCACACAGCACAAACAGATAAGTCTGAAACACACACACATTTTCTTTAAAGCTCACTGCAATGAAGAAAATATGCTTGCTCATGTTTCCGCTCTTAGCAATGAAGAAAAATGCTTGCTTTAATACATGATCACATTGGAAGATTAGAAAATGATAAATCTTCTCTCGACAAGAACATAGGCACATATAGTCATCTTAATACATAATACAAATGCCACAGATTGGATTATGGGTTAATGGAGTTGAAAGGGCTGGTAACTCAGTAATTAGAATGGATGAAATAGATCCAATTCCAAAATTAAGTGGACATTTATTTTGGTCTACTACTGGATCTGGTTATACTGTCAGATTATATTTCACTGTACCATTGAGATGTGAGGATGAGAATGGCATGAACTTTAAGCATTGTTTTCTACTGTCAGAAAACTGCCTTCAAAATTGAGATTTAATGTGAAACTGGGAAGTGGCCCAGTGCCAAATTCAAACTTTAGCCACAATCCAACAATCGCAGTTGTATATTTACCAGTGGAAACTGAAAGATGATGAATTATGTGAAAGCTTGTCAATGCTGCAAAGACAGTTTCACCTAATTCTGAATTATGCCACTCTCTGATTTACATTGCTCAGCACATACATTGTTTGGAAGAGATTAAATGTTTGTGTAGAAATGGTTTTCATGTATAGACATGATAGACCTGAAATGGTTAATCTGGACAGAAAACAGATGCACTTTTGATTTAAGAAATGAACAGCAAATGTTTTTGATGTTGTTGATTCTCTTCCACATGTTGTGCTATCCAGAAAGAATAACGAACATTGGGAAGACATTGGTTTATTTGTAAAAATTTGTATTTTTCATGTGAATTGGGTGGAGACAGCAGAGGACAATTTCGAATACAATCCAACACTGTCTGCATACCGAATGTGTTTGCACGGGCCAGCTGTTAAAGCTGTATGCACAGTCTGTGTGATTGATGACGCAATGACAACATCACACTCCTTTCTCTCAGCAGAGGAAGTAGAGACTCACCCAGTGCTCAAAGAATTCCCTAAAACACTTTGGGCTTTATCTAAATTTGACTTGGGGCTGGTTAAAAATTGTGAACCAGTTCAAGTCACTCCAAAAGTCTGATTACAGACCCTGTAAACCTCAATATCCTCTAAAAAGAGAGGCTATTGAAGGTATAACACCAGTTTTTGAATCATTAAGAACATCTGGGGTAATTATGCCCTGTGAAAATTCCCCTGTGCGTACACCTATTTTCCTATTATGTTTTTTAAAGAAACATGCGAACAAGACACTATAAAACTTATAAAACATTTGGCTATTGAGGGTCGCAAAGCAAGTTTGTCAAAACTGCAGTTTGTAAAAAGGGAGATGACATTTTTAGGTCATCTCATCACTAAAAATGGCAAATCTTTATCTTAGAAATGAAAAGGGGCAATTCAAAGATTCCAAAGCCTGTTACAAAAAAGCCATGTGTCATTATTGGGCATGTGTTCGTATTGTCGAACGTTCATTCCAAATTATGTTTATGAAGAATCGCCCCTAAGTGCTTTGGCTCACAGGAAGGGCTTGCAACCCCATGACAAACTGACCTGGATCCCAGAAGCAGAAAATGCATTTAAGAATATATTACTGATAAAAACATCACCAACACTGGGACTCCCAGACCCGGAGAGAAATTTTGTACAAACTGTTGATGAGAGAATGGGTTCATGACTTCTGTTCTGTTACAGGATCATGGGGGAGACCTGTGGCCTATTTTTGAGTAAGCTTTGGTAGCGAACTGTTGCATCTGCAGAAAAAGCTATTTTATCTTCAAGGGAAATTGTGGGGTACGCTGATGTGACTTTGCTTGTGCCACGCACGGTCTCTGTGATCCTGTTGGAACAGAAAACATCCCATTTGTCAACCGACAGATGGCTCAGGTACAATGCAATTCTATTTGAAATGCCAAACATCATGATTAAAAGATGCACAGTGTTAAATCCTGCTACACTGCTCCCTACGAAGCAGGATGGGGAAACAACACAACTGCGTTGCCACATTTGGACAGGTCTGTATACCAAGATCAGATTTACAACAATACATAGTGATGATCAGATAAAGTGGAAGTTTGAAGAGAAAGACATTGCGGATACTCACTTAAATATCCCTTTTGACAAGAGATGGAAAAACATTAATTTGAACAAGCAGACCGGAGATCTCATCATCAGAAACAGTCATAGAGATCAGTCTGGAGTTTATATAGTGGAGATCAACACCGACAGGATTATCTTACAAAGGAAAATCCAACTTAATATTAGTGGTAAGTTAATCAAACTTTTATAAGTTTTTGTTAGATTCTGTAATTAGCTATAATAGAATTGTAATTTAATGTTAAAAATACAGGTCAAGGCATTTTATTTAATTATGTGCCGAGGAAGATTTCCGTTTGTTTATGAGATGCCAATCCTTGGAATTAATACATTTAAATTATTTAATTCTGGCAATTTACAAATGTCTCCAGTAAGACTAATGCCACACTCGTATTTGAATGTGGCTCAGTGTAATTTGTCTTTGAGCCATGAAGCGCCTCCTGCAGGAAGAATAACGTTTTGCTTTAAAGAAAACACATGACTGATTCAAAAGTCAGACAAAGCTTTATTATCAAGTATGTTTATACACAAGGAATTTGTCTTGGCGACAGGAGCTTCAGTGCAGAAGAATGTACAGACAAAGTGCAAACATACATGATAGTGCAGACATTACACAGCAGAGATTAAATGTAATACTAATATAAGAAAAACAGAAAATTAAATTAATGCAATAGAATACAGAAGTAAAAAAATAAAGAAAAACATAAATGTTTTAATGAATGTACAGATACGTTATTTACAAGTGTACAGTTTATGTAGTTTACAAATATACAATTTTCAGATGCTATGTATAAATGTGTCAGTTATGATGGACAGTGAATAGGTATGAATATTTTAATTGTTCAGGCTGAATATAGCTTGTGAAAAAAAACAAAAAAACAAAAAAAAAACTGTTCTTGTGCCTGGCTGCTCTGGTGGTCGTTGCTCTGTAGCTCTGACAAGAGGGCAACAATTTAAAGAGGGAGTGAACTGGGTGTGTGGGGTCCAAAGCGATTTTCTTAGCCATTAGCCAGACAAAGTAGAAGGCTCAAGAACATTGTTTGGTTTTCACGCGTATTCATCAACACACTGTAAATTAAAACACTCCAGTGTGAAATTTTTCTGAAACTTCATTAAATATTATATTATATTATATTATTTTTTGTTTGTTATGTTTATAAATCAGGTTAAACTTAATGAAAATTAGATATTCCTTTTTATTAGGAAAATAAAATATTTTTTATTATTATTATGATATAATGGCCAGGACACTCTTGTAAAAAATATATTTATTTATCTCAATTTGCTTTTCCTGAAAAAATAAAGTAAAATAAAATAAAAATGATTTTAGTTTTACTTAACTATAATAACCTTGATTTTAACTTTAACTTCAACTTAAGATTCAGTTTCATTAATATAGTCAAGTATTTTCTTTTAACTGTCCTCATCTGGACAAATAAATCAGAACAACAACAACAAAATCTTAATAATCAAGCAGCTAAATAAAGAAGAGTGTATCTTTTTTCCACATCATAAAAAGTAAGTTGGTGAAATTGTGAAATTGGGCCTGCACATTACTTACAACATTATAAAATTGATCTTTAAAACTGTTTCTGTTTGTTCTCCTTGTGTGTTTGTTGTTGATGTAGATGTTGTGGAATCAGTAACAGTGATGGTGGGAGAAGCTTTCACTTTATACGCTGGTGTGAAAAAAATACAGAAAAATTATCAGATACAGCTGAAGTTTGGAGATCAAGTCATCCTTATTGCTCGCTTAAACAGCACTGGTGACAAGAGTTGGAGAAACATTAATCAGAATTATGAGACCGGGGAACTCACCATCAGAAACATCCAAAGAAATCAGTCTGGGGAATATGAATTGGAGATCAAAAACAATGACAGCAGTATGATTTTACACAAACCAAAAAATTTGCATTAATATTGGTGAGTACAGGGGCTTCATGTAGGCTACTAAGTATTTTTGAAACTGAAAATTCACTATTATTCCCTATAATGCACAAGCCTTGATAATAATCTGAAAACCAAACCTTGTGCATTATAGAGAATATTATTTGGAGATTTTTACAGTTGGTTTGATAAATTTATCTCTAACGGTGTCAGAGTTTAATTTAAGTGGGGATATATAAAACATGAAAAATATGGATTCAGTACTGTATATAAAACAATAAAGGCATAATCTGAAAACCAAGCCTTGTGCATTATATAGGGAATAATATTCTAAATATTTTACAGTTGTTTTGATACGTTTATCTCAAATGGTGTTGTCGTTTAATGGTTTTATATTGTTGAATACATTAAAAGTTGTAAAATTAATATAAAACACATAAAATGGAGCTTTGTGCAATAACAGGGATGTTTTTCCAGACATTTTCGTATTGGTTTTAATAATTATGTCACATAGTTCAATTGTTTAACTAATTTAAATAGTTACTTTTTAAAAAAAAAAAAAAACATAACAGCCGCAAAGAGTTTGTCAAAATGTCAAACTAAACTATAGGCTAGCAAACGTAAATTTCTTATTTAAGTTCATCTCAGTTTTTGGTGGTCATTTAAAACGAGACAATCCTGGGTCCGTGGTCCGTGTACGTTTTGATCATTTCATTTCCTATTTAGAATGCAATATAAGAAATGGAAAATGGCTCATTTATTCGTTTTTCCGTTTAGTTTAACAAACGGAAAATTAGATTTTGGCTCGATTTCTCATTTTTTCGTTTGAGGTTAGCAAATCGGTTTATGGGTTTGATATTTAATTCGCACTTGTGGGCAGCGCTGAAACACTTCTTTCATCTGATTGGTCGAATCGCTCCGCCTTCAGCTCGGTCTTTTCATTCTTTCAGGCAGAATAAGAGTCAGTACGAGTGCGGCACTGTAATGTCTGAAACCACCACTCACTGTTAATTAACATAATATTTGAATCAGATGTTGCTGGGCACATAATTCATGCTGCTGCGACTTGTAAGTGACCCCTTTAAATTATTTCGAGCTTATAGTATTTTATGAATATTGTCCCACTGATAAATACAGTGCAAATAGTTCTGTCTCCTTTGATAAAAGTGAGGTGGAAATAAAAATCAATAATAGACTGAACAGTTCCATGATAATATGTCTGTAACATTTACCACTCTTGACTTTTAATTCAAAAGGCACTAGGTAGGTGTGTGTGACATTAATAAATAATTGTGAAAAATAATAAAGTTAAATTTATTAATTAAATTAGTAATGTTCTTTTTATTACATACTAAATTGGTTGATGTTTCTCTTCTTAGTCTTCTTTGTTGGGCTTGAGAATGCCAACATATATTTAAACATTAATATTATTTATTAATAGAGTAATTGACACCGACTAGAACTTTAATGTTTCACCAAATTCAGCTCAGACCTTCAGACTCGTCTGACTCGCATTGATGTATAACTGGTCTGACTTACCTTCTCAAAAAATCCTAGTGACTTTTGTTATCTGAGCAATGAAGGCCTTAATACTTAATGTCCACTAGAGGGAGCGACAGGATTAAAAAATCCAGTCTACTCTTTTTCTGTTTACATCATTTTAAATGACAAATAAATACATGAATTTCATGTGTTCTGCCATGAATATGCCATATCTGTGTACAAGAACAAGCTTCACACTTCAAGCTGTACAACTACTTAAAACTTCCCATTCTGGCTTTTTCAACCTACATCCAAATTTCTTTTAAGATACTGTTTATTCACTCTGGTTTATGCATTTAATGTTTGTCCATCTGGAACTTTTATTTTTCAAGAGCTGTATATTTTAAGATGTACTAGGTGTTGATAAATCACATGCATTGAATGTAAAGAGCTCATGTCAGGGCTCTCTGTCCTGCTCCTGGAGGGCCAGTGTCCTGCAAAGTTTAGCTACCTCAAATAAACACACCTAAGCTAAGCAAGGTCTTCAGGATCAGTAGCAATGTCCAAGCAAGTGTGCTGGAACTGAACTCTGCAGAACATGGTTCTTCCGGTTCAAGACTGGGTTTTTATTTTGATTGAGTGTTAGTGTTACGCTCCACGCGTGTTTTGTTTTTATTGATCTGTGCACGTCAGTGTACTTGGCACGTGTTGGTGGTTGTGCTCATTATCTTCTCTGTGTCTCTAGTTTACGCTCTCTGCTCGCAGGTTGCTGTGATTGGCCGAGTCGGACGTCAGTCATCATTAAGGGGGCGCTTGGGAGCCAATTGGAGGCTGCCCAGCTGGTTAAAGGGATGGCGTGTTCATTCATGCTTTCTCTCCGGAGCGAATTGAGGACTCTCATTAATGAATCGAGCTCTTTGAAGCGAAAGGAGTTTTCTGTAGTGAACGGAGTTTTTGTGTATGTTTCTGCCCGCGAATTGAGTGGTGTGTTATGTGCTTTGTTCTTTGTACTTCTAATAGGTTTCGCTCTAACATGGGCACGATTAGTTTGATGTGTTGTCTAGCTTTTTCATTTGTTCAGAGATGTCGGTTAATAACTGACATTTTGGGAAGAGAACGCAGGTTAGTATATCGCAATATACACTCTGATACTGATGCTGCTACTTACTGAATATTACATTCATTCAGCTGTTGCATTTTTTTTTTTTTTTTTTTTTTTTTTTTTTTTTTTTTTTCATTTTGCATGTGGATGAGTTTTGAGAAAATAAAAACTTGTTTTTGCCATTAATTGTGGTTTGATTGTTAATAGATTCCCCAGCCAACAAAAATATGTTCTAAGATCACAAAGTACCATGAATATTTCTGTATAATTCTGTATCCATTTGAACAAAATCTGAGGTTTATAAAGAAATTCTTCAGTCAGTGAAACCAAAGCTACAGCTCTGCAACATTCATTTGTTAGTGTTACATGACTGGGCCTCACATGATACAGTCTATGAAAAGTAACATTTGTGAGATCATAAATCCTTTTTCATGGTAATCATAATTTCCACTTATATAGGTTCTAAATACGTAGGTAATAATTTTGGAGATCACTTGAATCTTAAATTTAATTAACATGGTAAAAAAAAAAAAAACAGTAGAATAATGGTACTTTGTTTTTGCTATTTGTATTTGTATCTTAATGCTATTCATTAAGATTAATATTATTCACTGGACGGTAAAGACTAGCAAACTGTCTCAGGCTGGAATAAACTGTTTTGTCAGCTGGATAGCAAAAATCACAACAGCATCCACTCCCACCAGAACAGAGAAGGAGAAAACTGAGGGGAAAGCACCCCAATACGGCAACAGAACTGTCAAAACCTTTTAAAATAGGTTTCAGTTGCATTGAGCCTTCTATCACAAAGCAAAATACTAGTTTGAACACAACAGGACCAGAGTGTCTCCTTTTTTGACTTCAGGCAGACCTCAGATTGTATCCTGGTCTTCTAAAGCAGATAACGCGCCTGGAGCGCCCCCTAGTAACTGAACATTAAAACATATATCTTAATGATTTTTTAAATAAGGATGATAATCAAATCATTTTAAATAAAATCAGTGGGGAAAAAATGTTTTTCACGGTGTCTGTGGTGATGTTCAGACTGGACTGAAGGGTGTCAGTGTTGTAGATATTATATATTATTTACATATTTGTAAAATAAGTTGATGTGTAAATAGATAACCTATCTGTTTCTCTCCTGGGCAGTGAGACTGGTTAGGTCTTTCAGCAGGGTGAAAGTTGAAGTTCCACATTGTTTTCATTGTTTTTCCTAATTTTGAGCAATGAATTCCTATCAAACTGCTTTAATGTATAGAGATGTGTTATCAGTTTTGGTTTTTATGAACTTTAACCTTTAACTGGCACAGCCCATGGACATCACAAGACATTAATGAGGACAAACTGTGTCGACGTTTGATGCTTGCTGTAGAGTTAGAAATTTATTGCTAAAAATACAGTCCTGAATCAGGCACTTTCCACAAATTACAGTTATTACAAATTTGCTTCAGTTACAAATTACAGAATGCAGTCTGAGATTCAGAAATGCTATAAGGACATTTAAATGCTATTAATAAAATCATAACAGTAATACGTGTAAATGCAGATGTAGTTACTATGGTCAGTCATGAAGAGTTTGATCACTGTTCTCTAGTGAAACGTGTAAATCACCTCCATCATTTCAGATTCCTGTAAGAAACACAAACACAAAAGGTCAAAGAAGAAAAACAGACCTGATGTTACAGATCCAAAACCTGCAGGAGCTCAAAAATAATCAGTGACAGAAATCTGAAACAATTTGAGAAGCTGTTGGAATGTAATGCAGAGTTAAATGCATATTATAATACATTTTAATATTGGTGACTGACATATGGAATATGAATACATTAAAAACATGCTAAAATCACTACTGTGAACACATTTATTTTTGTAGTACATTTATGGGAAGGTGCAATGTCATAATGTTACTTTTTGCTGTTGTAGTGAAATGAGATAAAAATTATTTCGAATTTGAAAGGCAATTTTACTGTTTCTACAATCTCTGTTCCCTTTCTCACATTTAAATTAGCAGAACTCGGTCACTTACTGAATGTGTCGTGTTGTCCCGGCTCAAGCCAGCAGCCATGAAGGAGATGACTGAAACACAGCACAAAACACAGATCAAGTGCGCCATCACATGGTTACAGGATGAAACCTGTGTGCTCTATTACTGCCATTTCTCAATATACGCCCTTATTAGCTCTCAGTTACTGCCTGTAATGGTAAAATAGACCTACGGCAGATTTTTGAACTATGACATCTAGGCCTATTGGTAGCTTTTTATTATTATTGTTATTATTATTTAGTGATTTTAAAAATAAAGTATTCAAAATGTACATATTTTTATAATCATTTTGACTATTAAAATGTTCATCTCAAGGCTTTCCTCGTCACTGTTTTAAACAATGAGGTGTGGGTGCTGTTATTGATTAATGTTTTTATGTCTCAGACCACTGGGATCTGTTTTGTCTGGTGTTCTGATCGGTCCTCTCTGCTCTGGTGAACGTATAAATATATGTTAGGCCTGTCCAAAAAAACAATGCCAAATTGCAATGACCTTGACCACTCTGGTATTCAAGGCTAAGTGTATCCCATCATGCATCATGTTATAGAAATAAATCAAGACTTTTGGCCGAGATCTCACCAGAGTTCACGGAAACCTTTGCAGTGTACGGTAACAATTATTAATAATTATATATTACTTAGAATTTGGTAGCAAAACATAAAGTGTTGTACTTTTATTGGTGCAAAGATAAGTGTTTATTTTGTACATTTGCAACTGTTTTTATCACTTCATTAGAAGCACCACAAGTGTTTCATCTGAAAAGACATTTAGAAGTTTATTTTTTTAAATGCAAAGTATAGAAAATCAAAATAAAGCTCTGTTTTATCACTTCATTATTTGCAACACTATAATGTGTCCCATCAGATAGTGAAAACACCACACACACTTCAGGTCTTCAGCCCCACTTGAACACTTGGGCAAAATACAGGAAATGACGCCATGCAAGTAGACAAGTGGTCAAGTGCAAGGACCGCAAGTGTGTGTTTAGACAAGCTTATAGTATTAGACAAGCGCATTAATGTCAACATCAGTGAGTCACAAAATAATAACATTTCTTACATTAAGGGTCAGTTTGGTAGATACTCTCTACAGATGTGGTGCAATTGGAGCTCAAAACAAAAAACATAAAGTGCCGTCAGTATGATATGAGAAGTAAAAAAGCAACACAAGCCTAGAAACAAAGAATTAATGTTTGTGGTCAAGTCAGTTCTTCAGTGTTCTCTATTCGGCTTCTTTTGAGAAGTTTGGAAATGAAGGAGAGGTTTTTGTTAATACCACAGTGAACAGAAGATACTGAAGATAAACCACAAGAACCAAGACGATCTGCAGACATTGCAGTTAGATCAGAAAAAAATAACATTCAGTGACTATCCTTATCTTAATGATTTTGTCAGATCACTGGATTTCTAAGTTAAAAGAGTGAGAAAAATAGCTTGTTAAGATTTTTTTTTAATAAGCTGGTAGATTTATTATGGAAGAAAGGCCTCTTTAGCTGCTAAGATGACTGACTTCTCCTCAAATCTACTTTAATGTGAAATGAAAGACAAACACACAAAAAATCTCATGCAAGAAGCATCTTGTTTCCACTGTATGCTTTTGAGACTCTAGCAGCTCGGTTTCTGAGTCAAACTGAATCCTGCTGCTGTCTGAGTTTAACTCAGGCCAGTTTAGTGGCAGAATGAGCCAAATGAATGTGGTTACTGTTGAGTGGACAAACGTCTCTTGCAGCTAACAATGTGTTTACTATTGCATGTGTGTGGTTGAATGATGGGTGAATGTGCAAAGACATTATTTACCTTTGAGACAATGACTGATTGAAACAAACAACTGCTGCAACATTCAGCCTAACACAGTTGGCTACCACAAAAATGAAGCCTAAAAAAGTAAGACTGTTAGGTAAAGATTTCTCATTTCTCACTTTTTTTACTTAGAAATCCAATGATCTGAGGGTATCATTAAGATAAGGATAGTCATTGAATGTTATTTTTTTCTGATCTAACTGCAATGTCTGCAGATCGTCTTGGTTCTTGTGGTTTATCTTCAGTATCTTCTGTTCACTGTGCATTAACAAAAACATCTCCTTCATTTCCAAACTTCACAAAAGAAGCTGAATAGAGAACTCTGAAGAACTGACTTGACCACATACATTAATTATTTGTGTCTAGGCTTGTGTTGTTATTTCACTTCTCATATCATACTGACTGCACTTTATCTTTTTTGTTGAGTTCCAGTACACCACATCCTGTAGAGAGTATCTGCAAACTGACCCTTAATGTAAGAAAACTTGATATTTTTTATGTTATTATTTTGTGATTCACTGATGTTGACATTAATGGGCTTGTCTAAACACACACACTTTTAGTGTCCTTACACTTGACCACTCTGTCTACTTACATGACGTGATTTCCTGTATTTGGCCCAAGTGTTCAAGTGGGGCTGAAGACCACAAGTGTGTGTGGTGTTTTCACTATCTGATGGGACACATTATAGTGTTGTAAAAATGTAAGTGTTTACAGAGCTTTATTTTGATTTTCTATACTTTGCATTTTAAAATAAACTTCTAAATGTCTGTTCAGATGAAACACTTGTGGTGCTTCTAATGAAGTGATAAAAACAGTTGCAAATGTACAAAATAAACACTTATCTTTGCACCAATAAAAGTGCAACACTGTATGTTTTGCTACCAAATTCTAAGTAATATATAATTATTAATAATTTTTACCATACACTGCAAAGGCTTCGTGGAACTCTGGTGAGATCTCGGCCAAAAGTCTTGATTTATTTCTATAACATGATGCATGATGGGATAGGACACTTAGCCTTGAATACCAGCGTGGTCAAGGTCATTGCAATCTGGCATTGTTTTTTGGGACAGGCCTAACATATATTTATACGTTCACCAGAGCAGAGAGGACCGATCAGAACACAGGACAAAACAGATCCCAGTGGTCTGGGGCATAAAAACATTAATCAATATCAGCACCCACACCTCATTGTTTAAAACAGTGACGAGGAAAGCCTTCAGATGAACATTTTAATAGTCAAAATGATTATAAAAATATGTACATTTTGAATACTTTATTTTTAAAATCACTAAATAATAATAACAATAATAATAAAAAGCTACCAATAGTCCTCGATGTCATAGTTCAAAAATCTGCCGTAGGTCTATTTCACCATTACAGGCAGTAACTGAGAGCTAATAAGGGCGTATATTGAGAAATAGCAGTAATAGAGCACACAGGTTTCATCCTGTAAACTATGGATGGCGCACTTGATCTGTGTTTTTGTGCTGTGTTTCAGCCATCTCCTTCATGGCTGCTGGCTTGAGCCGGGACAACACGACACATTCGGTAAGTGACCGATGCTCACTGGTTTTGGGGGGCATTAGGGGAATTTTTATAACCTAGTGCACTAAAGCATTTTTTTATTTTAAACGCAAATAAATAAAGCAGTTTTAAGTTTTAAACGTAATCTGTGCATCAGGCAGGCTACTATGAAACACAATAATAGCCTACTTAAGAAAATGTTTATTTATTTACTTATTCATTGTTCATACATACATAGATACAGCTCCACCGCTACGGTCTGAATCGATAGTGTGCAACAAACAGCGTCATCATAATGTCCAAATCTCCCATCAGTGATTCTAATGATTCGGTTCACTTTTGTGAATCAAAACATACCGCGCGACCATCGTAGTCCAACTGCAGAACGAATGGATCCATGAGTCGGTTCTTTCTAATGAATCATATGCAATATACAGCTCACTGTGGGACTCAGTGTAGTTACTGACAGGTTGTTCAAATGGAAAGACAGTCTTTAAATATAAAAAAAGGTTTTTTTTTTTGTTTGTTTGTTTTTTTAATTAGATTATTATTATAAAAGAAACGAACAATACAAAATGCAATAAAATTTTTGAAAATATAAGATATATGTAAAGGGGATTAGATTAGATTAGATACAACTTTATTCTCATTGTACATGTAAGGTACAAGGCAACGACATGCAGTTAGCATCTAACCAGAAGTGCAATAAGCAGTAAGTATAGAGTATACAAGGTCTACAATATATTACAAATGTACAAGAAAAATATACAGATAAGGCAGTATTATGGACATAATTTACAGATTTTAAATACTATCACCATGATATACAGATATGAGTACTATGAACATACTATACAGATGGATTATGTAAAAGTGTATGTACACTATAAGCAGAAACTATGAACATATGAACATCATTTACACTAGTGCAATGGACAGTAAAGTGCATAGAAAATATTTCAGTGTGCAAATGGATTACTCAGTATTCTAGGTGAACAGACAGTAGTGCAAGTAATAACAATTTTTTTTTTTTGCTTGTTTGTAAATCAGATGTAGTGATGAGGAGGGGTGAGGAGTCTGTGTGTGTGTGGTGTGGGGGGTGTCAGAGGGCAGAGTTCAGTAAGGCTGACAGCTGTAGGGGAAAAAAGCTGTTCCTGAATCTGCTGGTCCTTGTCTGAGGCTCCCGAAAGCACCTCCCTGGAGAGGGCAGGGAGGTTATACAGTCCATGGTCAGGGGGTGAGGGAGGAGTCCTTGAGAATGCCGCGAAGCTTGGCGTCGACAGCAGCCGCGAGCTTGACGTAGACAGCGTTTCCTCTGGCTGTCCTCAATAGCAGGAAGTGGTGTCCCTGTGATGATTTGTTTGGTTTTGCATCTGAGATGTTTTGATACCAGACTGTGATGCAACAATACAAAATCAAAATACAATAAAATGTAGACTATGACAGACCTGTATGCAGATGGATATGGAAATGTTCAAGAAAGGGCCACAAAAAAACAAAACAAATAAAAAAAAAACCTTTATATTAGAAAATGTTATTTTCATATAGCCCAGTTATTTTACATGTGTTGATATTTAGCAGACTTTTATTAATTATATTTAATAGTATATTGTATATATTTTTAAGGAAACTGGCATACAGAGAAAAGGGTGTTACTCAGTGATCTACATTAAAATTAAAACTGCACTATTTTTTTCAGCAGGAACAATGTAAGACATAGCCTACCCTACAAGATTTTACAGTAGGCTACTGTGGAAAAAATAACTGTGAAAAAAAAGGACTGTTTGAAAATTAGGACATGTAGTTTATGTGTACAGGCAAATTGTTATTAGCTTATAGTAATGGAATTTTTTTAAATATAGCATCAAGACAAATGGTGAACTTTAAACTGATTTCCACACAGAGGGTTTGACCTTTACTCCCAAAATAAAGGAGCAGTTCTATATATGGTCAAGATGTTTTCTGATGCGTATGATTTGACTTTTTTACCTTTAGTGAACCTCGTCAAAAACCACACAACACAAATAAAAGCATAAAGGCATAGTTACCATGACCAGAACATCAAAAAGAAATGTATCACAAAAAAAAAATTACGTTGTGTGAAAACACGTGTACACCACCAGCTGATACTCCTCTTTCTGAAAGAAATACAAAAGATACAAAATTGTTTTAGTATTGCAGCAAGATGTTTAGATGTTTTTTAGTTTTTTAGATGTTTTCAGTCTTTACCATCAAAGAAAACCAAAGAAAACCTCTCATACCACAACACTCACTGCTTTAAAAACACACTTGAAAACTGATTTTTCACACATGCATGCGTTCAAGAGAGACAGACAGGCTGTAAATTCCTCCTTAAATTCTCCTGAAGTAATTCAATTAAATATTCTTCAAATTTTCACATATTAAAAATTTCTATCTTTGCTCCCCTGATGAAATTTCAGCCTAATGTGGCTAACAGGTCAAGAGCTGAACATCATCTTAACATGAATTAGACCTCAGAAAAAAAAAAAAAAAAAAAAAAAAAAAGCCTTATGCACAGTCAAAAATTTTTGTTTCTCTCGTATGACAGTTTTGACAGCAGTCCAATATTACACATTTTGGTTAATATAACATATAATATATAATATATGTTGTATTGAAAATTTGACTAATGTAATATTTCTAATGAAGTCTGGAATATCCACACTTTTATTCACACTTTTTTTCTCTCACAGACCATTTCTTTCACAGACACACTAACACCGTCTCCACAGTGTTTTGTTCCAGAAGTCCACAATTTCCTGTGGAACTGTTCAACTGTGTCTGTTTTATGCAGAAACACCTTGAGCTATAAAGTTTTAAACAGTAAATAGTATAAACCCTTATTTTAGAAATTACACTATATTTGTGCCATTTGCCAATAAATAACATATTTTATTTTCAAATGGCTTCACACTGTGCTCACTTGTGCTATTTTAGTTTGTTGCATATAACATTTGTCTGAATGCCACCTAATGCTCAGTGGAACTTCCTCATGTAAGACAGCAGTTTTTTATTAGTATGTAGTCTATCACTGCCATATACAGTAAATGTGCAGCTGTCTGTACAGCTGATTAACGTCAGTGGTGCTTGTTTAATTGCAACTACATTGTCTGTCAATGGCATGGACCTGTTAACATTTCAAAAGGCAGAATATTACATTCCCATAGTTTTAATGTTACTTTTGCAATAAACAAACCAACCGACCATTTTTTTTAAACTGGAAAACTGGAAGTGACACTATTAACAACCCAGACAGCAAGCAGATTTGGCCCAGATCCGGCCCACATCTGGCCCACATGGATTTCACGCGGGCCAGATGTGGGCCGGATCTGGGCCAACACTACAGTATGTTGCTGTCTGGGAATTTAATAATTAAAACATAAAACTGTATAATAATAAAGAGACATTTAAAATGGTTACTTTAAAACATTTCTACATAACTAAAAAAAAGTTAATTATGATTTTTTTATTTTTTTTTATTTAAGCACATTTTAAATTGCATTTAAAGGAATTTTTTACTGACTGACAGATTCAATATTATTAGTGGTGGGCTTTAAGGATAAGTACAAGTAACATTCCAGTAAGTCAGTATCCATTTATGATTTCAAAACATACAATGCTGAATATTTAATAATATGAAATACTGCTGGCAAACAGTAAATGCCACTATACTGTATAAATATTATTTATAACACAATTTACACTTAGTGCAAAGGAATTCTGTTTCTGTTTGCACTTAGTGTAAACACCTTTTGCCTTTTCTTTATCTGTTTGTCAATATAATTTTAAAAATGCTATTGCATAGTTCAGTAATGATGAAAACGAATCAACCTTTGACTCAGTTGTAAGAACAACCATCCCCCTGTTCTTACAGTAAAGGCAGCTAAGCTTTTATAAGATGCCTTGTTTGATCCAAATGCTAAATGAACATCACACTTATCTTTTGATAAGGCAGTTGAGTGCTTCACATCCTGAGCACGATTTGTACAACACAGTCCCTCCAGGATTTTGCGATTCTGCGATCGCTGAATTTATCGCAAAATCAAGCAAACTCCGCAATATTCGCAAAAGCTCGGAATTGCTGCAGATTTTCCCAAGGATTTTGGGCTTAGACGCGTCCCGTGACGTCATCGCAACGCGCATTCAGTCAAAGAAAGGTTGTCTCTCAGTTCCAAAAATGGAGTGAACAGTCTTGCGTTCTCATCGTGACTGATTTACAAAAGCTACATGGATAAACGAACCGAAAGTGAAACGAATCCGCCCTTTTGGGCTACACAGCACAAACCGTTTATCTGCTCGAGCCGGAGCCGCGAGCTGATCTCGATCACGCGACACTAGTGACACTTTTTAACACATTTTTTTGTGTTATGATTGTTGTTGAAATGCTCTCTGTCTCTATTCTTTATATTTTGTTATTTTAAAAATTATTGTTGTATTCTAACTCTGTTTCATACTGTAAACGGAATGTTCAAATAATAAAAAAAAAGATCATAAATGAAACCAATTGGCGTGAATCGCACCACGTGACAGGGTCGTATAGGGGAGAAATAGAAAGTATTCTGCACAGCGTTCTGGGTGCTGAAGACCCTCGTACTACTGCAAGTAAGTTTTAAGACGTCCTTGATTACAGTTAGTGATATGTGAATGAACAATGATTTTTTTAATAATGTATTATGTGGTATTTTAAATTTTTTAAATCCCTCTTTTTATTTTCTTGATGATATGCGAAATCGAAAGTAACTTCGCAGTTAGGCGGGTAATAAGCACATGGTGAATGTTGCTTTAATGTCTTTTAATTTGGTTCAAAAGAAAATGTAATAAATCAGCTGTGATTAAATAGAATATTTCAGTTCACTTAGCTCAAAAGCCTACATTTATATATTCAGCTATTGTGGGAGAAGTTGAAATTAATATAATAAACTGTGACGTAACGACCCAATGCTGTATAAAAATGGGTAATGTTTTGCGTAAAAGTGATTACAAAATATATACAACTGCACAGAAAGTTCAGTTTCCCCCTCTGTAATATGTCCAATGCTAAAATAATTAAAAAATTATGTAGTTATGTTTCTACATTTACAGCTACAGGTCCTTCTCAAAAATTAGCATATTGTGAAAAAGTTCATTATTTTCCATAATGTAATGATAAAAATTAAACTTTCATATATTTTAGATTCATTGCACACCAACTGAAATATTTCAGGTCTTTTTATTGTTTTAATACTGATGATTTTGGCATACAGCTCATGAAAACCCAAAATTCCTATCTCAAAAATTTAGCATATTTCATCCCACCAATAAAGAAAAGTGTTTTTAATACAAAAAAAGTCAACCTTCAAATAATTATGTTCAGTTATGCACTCAATACTTGGTCGGGAATCCTTTTGCAGAAATGACTGCTTCAATGCGGCGTGGCATGGAGGCAATCAGCCTGTGGCACTGCTGAGGTGTTATGGAGGCCCAGGATGCTTCGATGCAGAAACTTAAGCTCATCCAGAGTGTGGGGTCTTATGCCTCTCAACTTTCTCTTCACAATATCCCACAGATTCTCTGTGCGGTTCAGGTCAGGAGAGTTGGCAGGCCACTTAGCACAGTAATACCATGGTCAGTAAACCATTTACCAGTGGTTTTGGCACTGTGAGCAGGTGCCAGGTCGTGGCTGAAAAATTTAAATCTTCATCTCCATAAAAGCTTTTCAGCAGATGGAAGCATGAAGTGCTCCAAAATCTCCTGATAGCTAGCTGCATTGACCCTGCCCTTGATAAAACACAGTGGACCAACACCAGCAGCTGACATGGCACCCCAGATCACTGACTGTGGGTACTTGACACTGGCTTCAGGCATTTTGGCATTTCCTTCTCCCCCAGTCTTCCTCCAGACTCTGGCACCTTGATTTCCTAATGACATGCAAAATTTGCTTTCATCCCATGATGGTCTTTCTTCTGGACAGCAATCAGGCTAACCGCAGTCTTACCCATGATTGCAGTTTTGAGTAATGAACCAGGCTGGGAGTTTTTAAAAGCCTCAGGAATCTCTTTTGCAGGTGTTTAGAGTTAATTAGTTGATTCAGATGATTAGGTTAATAGCTCGTTTAGAGAAACTTTTCATGATATGCTAATTTTTTGAGATAGGAATTTTGGCTTTTCATGAGCTGTACAAAAATCATCAGTATTAAAACAATAAAGAATACCTGAAATATTTCAGTTGTGCAATGAATCTAAAATATATGAAAGTTTAATTTTTATCATTACATTATGGAAAATAATGAACTTTTTCACAATATGCTAATTTTTTGAGAAGGACCTGTATATATTATGAAGAGTTGTCTGAAATACATCTTAACCTGACACTGTTTGGTTACACTAAAGGAAATGTAATATTAACGTTAAGATTAGTTTCAGAGCCCATGTTCTTTTTATACAGCTTTTTTGTTGCCAACTCAAAATTTGTCATTTTTTTGACCTCATGTCCAGGTTCTGCTGAGCAGCTGAATGTCTTCAACATAAAGATAACAGTGCTGTTTTTCAACAGCAGTTTATCTGCAGTATGTCAGAGGAGCGAGGGAAGGACTCTCCATCTGAGACGAGTGTCTCAGAGAAGCAGAGGTAAGACTGAGTCTGTTTTTAAAGAATCATTTTAAACACTACTTAAGTTTCAATATTGCAGTGTTTATCATAAAAGTTTTGCGAGATGGGTGAAAAATGGAATAAAATGTTCCTCTATAAGAGTCTATAAAAATCAAACACTTCTCTGTTTCTTCTTCACTTCTACACTGTTCCTGTTTGTGTTGCTCTAACTCAGAAGAGTAGATCATATTTGTGTTCAAACTGATAAAACCTGTCTCTACTGCATGTTGCTTTGGATTAAATTGTCTGCCAAATGCTAATGAAATTTTCAGGACAGTTTGGTGGTGGTAATGTAAAATAAAAAAAAATAAATAAATAAAAAAGTTCAAGAAGAGACGTCACCTTATCCAGTCAAACTCAAAGCGACAAGAATATTAAGAAATAAATAAATAAAAAAGATTAACTAATAAGTACCTCCTGCCATAAAATGTTTTTTTTTCTCTTTCTCTTTCCTCTTTGTGTCATTAGGGAAGGATCAGACTCTGAGGTTACCAGCTCTGAGTCTGTAAAGAGTGATCAGTCGAAAGGTGATGTACCACTTTTCAATGAAGAAACAGCTATCAAAAGGTATTTCATGTGTTTCTTAATGTTGGTCACACTATATGTTGTTAGAAAGTATGTTTGTTTATGTATTTTTTATGTATAGCCCTATTTATTTTTGATTCTTAAATTTTTGCTTATTGTGTTCTTTTTTTTGCTTTTATTTTTTATTAATTTTTTGGTTGTGAAAGTTTAAACTGTAGTTTGTCACAGTGAATGTATCTAATTGTGAAGTTAATTGCCAAATATCTAAGACTAATTTTTGCTGCTTGTGTTGCTAGTAAAGAATCATGATCAGGTATGTTGTATTGATGAGGAAACACCATCAGGACCAGAAGGAATTCCACACATGCTTTGTTACATTCTTTAAATGTGTAATATGCTTATTAATTTAGTGCTTCATGTCTTTTTAAAATGTGTATTTATAACACTGTCTTTTATTGTACTGGATGGTGAAGACCAGAAACAATTTCTAATGAAGACAGAAGTAAAACTGAAACACCTTAATGTTTTTACGACTGCGTTGTATGTGATAGAACTTGAATGAATAAAACTACAATAAATGATGAATAATACCCTGTGAATAATACATTGCAACTCCTCTTCAAATGAGACTGAAATAACCCCTGTAGTGAAACGTTTTTTTTTCTTTGTCATTAGTGTAAGAATCACGACTCACGTGTATCCAGCTCGAGCTGTTCTGATGAGAGTGACCCGTTCAAAGGGTGATGTACCGAACTTCCGTGAGGAAACACCATGTAACAAAAGGTATTTCATGTGTTTCTCAAAGCATTTTACAGTGATCCAGTGGTTAATTATTTAATAGTATTATTCAACATTATTAAACAAGCCAAGCCATATCTCAACCCCAACCCAATAATCAAAGTGAGTGATACAATGAAGGTACAGTAAATTATTTGTTCATAGTGACTTGAATATTGTATGCGAACTGCTATGTGAGTGCTTAACTATGTAAGCTGGAAGAATCTCCTGTAATAGTGGTTTTTATTTCTGTCCTTTGTGTCATTTAGTCGTTAAGATCAGGTTCACATGTGTCCAGCTCTGTGGTCTGTGAAGAGTGACCAATTCAAAGGGTGATGTGTAACCGAAGTTTCAGGTTGAGAAAACACCATGTAACCAAAAGTATTTCATCTCTTCCTCCCAACCATCTTACAGTGATCCATTGTTTATTATTTACTAATCTTAAGCCAAATCTGTCATCATGCGTAGTGAAATTATGTATTGCAACATGTATGATTTAATTCTGTAAGGTTTGCTGTAATATTTGTCATTGTACCGCAATATCATCAAAACAACTAACAAAAGGTATTTCATCGTTTGCATTATAGTGATTTTATTTTTTTCTCACTGTGGTGTATGTAATAGAACTTGAATAAATAAAAAAATTAATCACAGAACATAATGTATTGCAAACTGTTTCATCTTTAATAAAAATATTTGTTTAGTTACACAGGTAGCCACTAGGACTCATACATTCACCATGGAAGTACAGAACAATTTGTTTGCAACACAAGACCTCTTTACCTGTTATTTTATTTATTTTGTTCTCATTAGTGCAAGATCTGAATCGCATGTGTCTATGAAGAGTGACCATTTAAAGGGAGATAGACCAAACTTCAATGAGAAAACACCATCACCTTCCAAAAGGTTCCTACATGTGTTTCCGTTGTTTTTTTTTTTATCATAAAACTGTATTCCCCATCAACCCCTTTTCTATGCTAATAAAGTACAGTAGGTAGCAGTAAGCAGTTTGGGAGTGGTTTGACCTAATGATATTGACAGCTGTGAAACTGTTATTTTTTATGTGATTTTCTTCTTTTTGTGTGTGGTTTAGTAACAAAGGACAGAAGACAACAGTAAATATTGGTGCAGAAATTACACGGTGGGAAAAGCTAAAAGCACAGAAGCGACTGAAGAGTGATGTGGAACTGGCAACTTTTCTTCTCAACAGGTAAAACAAAACATTACACAGTTTATTTTTTCAAATTTATCTACTTTGCCAAAATTTGTAATTTGTAAAAATAATAAGTCAAACAAATGTAACATAGTTTTGAAATGTAATGTGCTTTTTGAAGCAAATTGATTATGTGCAGTGATCCATATAACAATGAAAATATGAAAAACAATACCATTTTTTTAAGTTAAATTCAGCACCATAAAAAAGATCAGGCATTTGATCATCAGGTTCATTGAGGAATTCATATGCAACTGTATAAAAGTCTGTTATTACAGTCAAGAGGATAGTGCCTCCACATAACTTTACCCCTCTTAGTAACTGAGCCAATAGTACGCATTAAAAAAAAAAAATCCCCCTTTATTTTGCTACCAGGGTTCAGTTTGAGAAATCGGACTCAAACTACAAGAATTACCGCAACCGCAAGAATTTCAGTGAAAATCTCCTCTGGATCTTCAAGGCAAGGTAAAGTTCCATAAATGCTACCAATTAAGGCAAGTAGAAGTTAATAAATGCTACAATTAATTAATTAATTAATTAATATACTAATAGGTTATTGTACAAATTCCATTTATTTTTTATTTAAATACTTTTCTCCTCGTTAACTGATGTTCTAACAATCCCTCATTTTTGAAATCTCAACTCAAAAATAAAATAATAGACATGTTTCAGCTGTGTGACAAATTAATGCCAGTGAATACAAAAGCACATTTACCGAGATACCCAAAATCCTGTTGATTATTGGATTTGGTTCATACAAGATTTTTTGGTATCTCTGTTTGTTTGTTTGTATTCACCAGCACTTTACCTTGCTGATGGTCTATTCTGTCAGTGCTGGGAAACTTCACGAGTGCATCGCTTGCCTGTAATTTGTACTACACATAAATTGTTTATATTTTAATATGTTTTAAATGAGTAGGTAGGACTTATTTTTTCTTGATTTGTTTTCAGGATCTTGAGAAAAAATAACAGCATTTCTGAAGAATGAGCTGGAAAAGTTTAAGAAAATATTAAATAGAGAGAACACACAGTACTTTGTGCAGGACTTTACAGAGAAAATGCATGATATCAAAGAAGCAGCTCTTGATATCACACTCTTTTTCCTGAGAGATATGAAGCAATATAAGGCTGCAGATGCTCTACAAGGTAAGAGGTTCATAGGCATAACAATTTTGTCATTGTCACTTATAAAATATAAAATGGTGCATATCTTGATGCATACCTGTCTGTTTTTTTGTTCTTGTTTGTTTATTTAGATGAGCTGGTCCTCATTCATCAGCGGACCACTTAAAATCAAACCTGAAGAAGAAGCACCAATCTGTATCTGAAGGAATTGCCAAGCATGGTGGACTCCCAAGCTTCTGAAGAACATCTACACAGATCTCTATATGACTCTGTGTGTAGTAAACAAGTCAATATCCTACATGAAAGTAAGAACTGAAGTAAGACAAGTTCAGGTTGCTGATAGTGGATATGGATAGATTGAGGTTGAATTTGAATGTTTGTTTTTGTTTGAAGCACCTGAACAAGACAAGGAGATCAGAACTGTACTGACAAAAGGAGTTGCAAAATCCATTTCTGTGCAAAAGTTTTTTTGTGGATTGGGCTGACGGTAAAGAAAATGAGGATATTACTTTCATATTTCCCTCTTGCAATTTCGAGAAATTAAATTTAAAGGAGAAAGAAACACAACGCATGTCAAGTCTTATACATCAGTTTTCCCAGAGATAAAAGGAAAAACCTGAACCTTGCAAGAAAGATAAATTTAAATTACTGTTCATCCTTGATGGTTTTGGACGAATGTCGTCTTCCTCTGAACCTTTGAGGGTAATGAGACTTGTCGTGATGTAACATCACCAGTCTCTCTGGATGTTTCTCCTCACAAACCTCATCAAGGGAAATCTGCTGCTTCCTTCTGCTCTCATCTGGATCACCACCAGACCAGCAGCTGCCATTAAAATTCCTCCTGAATGTATTGACCGCGTGACAGAAGTACAAGGATTCAATGATGCACAAAAGGAGGAGTACTTCAGAAAAAGATTCACAGATGCAGATCTGGCCAATGAAATTACTGATAATGTTAAACAATCAAAGAGTCTTTTTATCATGTGCTACATCCCAGTCTTCTGCTGGATTGGCAGCACTGTCCTCCAAAACATTTTAGAGGAGAAAAGAAATAATGATCTGAAAAACAATCAGGCTGATGACGTCTCCAAAACACTGCAGGAATCAAATACTGAAGACACTCCCAAGACTCTGACACAAATGTACACACACTTTCTCCGCTTTCAGATCCTGCAGAGCAGACGAAAATATTATGGAGAATACACACCAGATGTTTCCTGGGATAAAGATGCCATGCTTTCACTGGGGAGACTGGCATTTCATCAGTTGCAAAGAAACAATCTGCTCTTTTATGACACAGATCTGGAATCCTGTGGTATTGATGTTTATAAAGCATCAATGTATTCAGGCATGTGTACCCAGATGTTTAAGGAGGAAAGAGGGATCATTCTTGTGGTACCACTTTCTGCTTTGTTCACTTGAGCATCAAGAGTTTATTGCAGCCCTGTACGCACATCTGTTTTTCTAGATATCAATCAAGAAGAAAGTGTGTTTGATCATCATGAATCTACAGAACAGGAAAACAAAAATGAAGCCATGATTGATTTGCTCAAGACTGCAGTGGACAAGGCACTTGAGAGTGATACTGGACATCTGGACCTTTTCCTTCGTTTCCTTCTCGCTCTGTCACTCCAGTCCAATCGACCTCTCTTACGAGGTCTGTTGACACAGGAAGACAGCAATGATGAGAACTACAAGAAAATAGTTCAGTACATCAAGGAGAAATTAGAAGATAAGAAGATAGTCTCCAGAGAGATCCATCAATCTGTTCGTACTGTCTGAATGAACTGAATGATCAAACTCTGGTGAAGGAGATTCAGACTCACTTAGCAAAGGAAGTCTTTCATCTGGTGATCTTTTCACTGCCCAGTGGTCTGCTGTGGCCTTCGTTTGTTGGCACATCAGAGAGAGAGAGATGGAGGAGTTTTGACCCTTCAGGAAGTTCAGAAATCAGACGAGTGTCTCTTTAGGCTACTGGAAGTTGTGAAAATCTCCAAAAGAGCTGTGTAAGTAATATAAGTCATGTTTTTGCAGCTGGAAAAAAAAATCTCTATAGTTCTTAATCATTAATTTGAATTGGGTGATATGATATTTTTAAACGTTACTCAGAATACTTTGTATTGTGTGTTTTTTTTTCTTCTTTCTTCTAGGCTAAATGATTGTAACTTAACAGATGAGAGCTGTTCAAATTTGGCTAAAGCTCTCACATCAGATAACAATCTGGTAGAGCTGAATATGAGCAATAATAATCTAAAGGATTCAGGAGTAAAGCAGCTCTGCATTGGATTGGAGAATATTATGTGTAAATTGGAGATACTGAAGTAAGTTGTGACAACAGATAAATGCCATTATTGTTTTAGATTAGGGCTGTCACGATATTAGATTTTTCATATCACGGTTATTGTGGCCATAAGAATCCACGATATCGATATATTGTGATACATATAGAAACCTTGGGGGGGAAAAAGATATCAGTCAAATTATTTTTTATTTTGTTAGAGTTTTTCTTTTTCACCCAGTGAACATAAGGATACTGAAAAATGCAGGGCACAAGAATCTGGCTTTCTCCGTCTTCTTTGAAGCTCCTATGAAATAAAAAGAGAGAAAACACTGTCAGGTTCAACAGTATGATGAATAAATATTAATGGTAACACTTTACAATAAGATGTCATTTGTTAACGTTAATGTATTAACTAACATGAAAAAACAATGAACAATACATTTAGCTCATCTTTGTTCAGTTAATGATAATAGTCGTTTCATAGTTTCACAGTGCATTAATGTTTACAAACACAACTTTTGATTTTAATTATGCATAAGTTAATGCTGAAATTAACTAAGATTAATAAATGCCGTGTAAATATTGTTCATTATTATTTATGTTATTTATATATGATAACTAGTGTAATTAACTAATGTTAACTAATGAACCTTATTGAAGAATGACCTCAGTGAGGCATTAAGTGCATGGCACTGCGACCAACTTAACATTTTACAGAGTTTAATGTCGCATTGTGGTCGCTCAGTTTTTCAAGATCAGTTATAATCGTGTAACTGTTAATAGATTTGAACAAAGAAATAAAGTGTTACTACGTACACGCCGTATTGATTGCAAATCCAAAAACAAGACGAGTAAAGAAAACATGGTACTTATTAAAATGATCACCCTTTACTTTAATATATGAACACAGAAAACTGCTGTTAACAGGTTAATATAACGTTTCCCATTCTATGACTAGTACAATAATGACAACTTACTCTGCTGAGCTCGGCTCTCCTCGGAGTAGCTGCAAGTGCTGCATCTTCTTGTGTGACAGGTGTCAGTGTTAAGGCACAATACTGCCACCTGGGAGCTCAACCAGGAACTGGCAATGGAGTATATACATGTGTTATTATCATAAGAGAACTGTTCATTTTAAATATTGCGGTTATTGCTAATACCGGTATATCGTCACACACTAAATTAACACGATATCGATAAGTGTTGCGACACCCCATATAATTGTTATTACTATATATATATATATATATAAATTATATATAGATATATATATATATATATAATACTTGTATTTTTTTACCTGTATGTTTAAACCTTGCTGTATGTAGCTGGGAACAGCAGACCTAAACACATTTGCCCCGTTGAGCGAAAGGTGACATTGACATAGAAGAACCAGTCTTAAAATTGATGTGAAACAAATCATCAAATCAAGATAAAGTATTGCTTTATAACTTCAATGCTGTTCGAGAGAATTTCATGTGTGACTTTCAGATGACAAATTACAGTCAGGCAAACGATCCAAATCCTGCAAAATCTTAATTGATCTTCATAGATCTGATTCATTGTCTTTTCTCTTGCTGTCTTCAGTCTGTGTGGATGCAGTATTACAGAAACAGAATATTTTGTAAGCAGCCTGAGTATTTTGTGATCTACTGAAGTCAAGATGGTCTCTATTTCTATGTCTTTACAGAATGTTTTTTTTTTTTTTCCCAATATAGGTTAATACGCTGTGATATGACAGATGAAGGTTGTTCTGCTCTGACTTCAGCTCTGAAATCAAACCCATCACACCTGAGAGAGCTGAACCTCAGTGGAAATAAACTAGGAGACTCTGGAGTGAAAAACCTCAGTGATCTACTGATGAACCCACAATGCAAAAATGTGAAAATACTAGCGTTAGTATCATAATACTGTACAACAGTTACAGTACAGTGAGAAGTAAAAGTCCACTTTGTTTGTTAAACACGGCCACAGTTTACAGTATTTTAAACTGTAGCACTGCATCTGTATGCAGCTGTCTTTCTCTGATAGTGCAAACGTAATAGATACAGGTCCTGTTCTAAAAAAACTATAGGCATATTGTGAAAAAGTTCATTATTTTCCATAAGTAATGCTAAAAATTAAACTGTTCATAGATTTTAGCATTCCATGCCACCAACTGAAATATTTCAGGTCTTTTATTGTTTTAATACTGAATGATTTTGGCATACAGCTCATGAACCCAAAATTCCTATCTCAAAAAAATTAGTCAGATCATGAAAAGGTTCTCTAAAAAACGGATATTAACCTAATCATATCTGAATCACTAATTAACTCCTGAAACACCTGCAAAAAGTTCCTGAGGATTTTAAAAACTCCCAGCCTGGTTCATTACTCAAAACCGCAATCATGGGTAAAGACCTGCCTACCTGACCGGCCGTCCCGAGGCAGCATTGACCATGACACCTCAAGCGAGAAGGTTACAGACACAGAAAGAAAGGAAATTTCTGAACGAATAGGCGTTCCCCCGGAGTGCCTGTATCATGGCACCCTCTGGGCTAAGTCTGTGGGAAGGAAAAACAGTGAAATGGACCAAAAAAGCTGCACAACGAGAAGAGGTGACCCGGACCCTGAGGAATATTTTGTAGTAAGGACCGATTCCAGACCCGTGGGGGACCTGCGGATATCAAGGGGACTGAGTCTGGAAGTATAAACATCCAGAGCCACCAGTGCACAAGGCAGGTGTGCTTTGGAACCAGCAAACGCGGGCAGGAAGAAGTGCCTGACCTGCGGCTAAGAGGGAATCAGCACCAGGGACCTGATGCTCAGTGGTCCAAAGTACTTTTTTTTCAGATGAAGTCAATTTTTGATGTCATTCGGGAAATCAAGGTGCCAGAGTCCTGGAGAAAGACTGGGGAGAAGGGCAAGCCCCAAAATGCCTAATTCCAGTCCAGGGTCAAGTACCCAGAGTCAGGGATGGTTCTGGGGGGTGCCATGTCAGCTCCCATGTGTTGGTCCACTGTTTCTCATACAAGGGCATGGGGCACTGCACGCTCGTACCATGGGGATTTTGGGGAACTTCTATGCTGTCCAAAAAAAGCTGCTGAAAAGCTTGTATGGGAGATGAAGATGCGTTTTTCAATGCACGGACCGGGCACATGGCTCACAGTGTCCAAAACCCACTGGTTAAATGGTTTACGGACATGGTATTACTGTGCTTTCAATTGGCGCTGCCAACTCTGAACTGAACCCATAGAGATCTGTGGATTGGTGAAGAAAAGTTGAGAGACGCAAAGACCCAACACTCTGGATGAGAAGCCACATCAATGCATATGGGGCCTCATAAACACCTCACTAGCCACAGCTGATCTCCATGCCTGTACAGCATTGACAGAGTCATTTCTGCAAAAGGATCTCCGCCATGTTTGAGTGCAAAATGAACATAAATTATTTGAAGGTTGACTTTTTTTGGCTTCAAAAAGTTTAGTGGTCGGATGAATATAATGCTATTTATTGAGTAGGAATAGGAATTGTAGCACTTCATCTGTTGTACTGCAAAAATCTAGTATTTAACTCAATAAAAGGTACAAATATTACAAATGGTGTCTAATCTAAAAAATAATTGGGTTTAATTTAAAGTATTTGATAAACTTTTCACAATACTGGTTGTGAAGGACAGGTTCTGCTAGGAAATATTGTGAGATTTAAAGTATTTGCAGCAACTGTAATGGATGAGAGACAACAAAAAAAGAAGTATTATGTATTTACGTTTAAAAAATGCAAACAATGGATGAGAACAAAAACAACAGCTCCCTGGTTTTTTTTTTTAAATTGAGGGAAAAACAACAAGCTTTGGCAAAAAAAAACAGTTAAACTATGGCAACTAAAGACTATATGGAAGACTATATGCCTACTGTTGCTCTTTTATAAGATGCTATCAAGGATCTGAACCATTAACCATTGACCTTTCTGTTTTTGTCTTCAGTCTGTGTGAATGCAGTATAAAAGAGAAGCAGTGTGAGTTCCTGACTTCAGCTCTGAAATCAAACCCATCACACCTGAGAGAACTGAACCTGAGTGGAAATGTACTTAAACACACAAGAGTGAATAAATTTTATGATATACTGAAGGATCCATGCTTTAAACTGGAGAGATTGAGGTGAGGAACATTCACATGTAACAAACAATTTAGTGTTTTGGTATTTTAATGAAACAGAGTGAAAATAAATATTTGTCTCTTTTCTCTGAATGCAGGTTAAGGTCTGTGTGATATAAAAGCTGATGATTGTTCAGCTCTGACTTCAGCTCTGAAATCAAAAACCCATCACACCTGAGAGAACTGGACCTGAGTGGGAATGAACTAGGAGACTCTGGAGTTGTTTAAAAACCTCGGTGCTTCTGTTGAGCAGTAATCAAAGCAGGCTGGAAAAAACTACAGTTAGTATCATTACTCTGTGCAGTAATTACAGTGTGCGATTCTAAATGTATATTTATTAAGACAACAGGGCACAAGTTACCACAAAATGTTTAGCACTGAATTTTCTGCCATTTGACCCTTTTAAAGAAAGATTCAAAAGTACTGTCAGCTAATGGATGATGGTTTAGTAGTATTCTGTCAGCAGAAAGATTTATGTGCTGAAATCTGACAAAACTTTGCTGCAAAATGAGACAGAAGTGAGCGGACAATAACTTGCATGACAATAGATTATTCCGACAGAGTTAAATGGTTTCTATAACACTGATGGTGCTTTTCACTAAATCTTAAAGGGGTCATGAAATGCATGTTTCTGGAGGTTTGCTTATGAAGTTAGCAATGCTTTTTTCCCAAAAGTTTGTAAAATTTTCTATCCTCATTTTAACTTTGTCATAAACACGATTTCATAAACCCAAGTTGATGCCCACTACTTGTGATTTATTATAGCAACAGTAACAAACTACACTGGCATGCAGTAAATTTAGCTTGCCCACACTTTCTTCACTTAATATACTTCTATTCCATTTAAAAATGAAAGAACAGTAAACTACACTCAAATTACTTTAAATTGATATTGTGATTTTTCTCAAATTGAAAATGTGAAAATAGTCAAGTGAAATGTTTTAATCATTTCTACATTTATAATTCACAAAATCAGATCTACATTTATAACGTATTTTGACTGAGTGATGATTGTCTAAACTTGGGTTGAATATATCCTCAAATCCTGGCTAGGAATTGGTTTATAGTTCTATAATATATTTTTCATGCTTCTGCTGGTGTATTAGTGTGCTATATGACATTTAGTTATGATGCATTTAACTCACACATAAACTTAACATGGATCTGATTCATTGTCTTTTCTCTCTCTGTCTTCAGTCTGTGTGGATGCAGTATTACAGAGAAACAGTGTCTCATCCTGACTTCAGCTCTGAAATCAAACCTTTCTCACCTGAGAGAACTGGACCTCAGTGGGAATGAAATAGAAAACACAGGAGTGAATCACTTATGTGACGTACTGAAGAATACAGACTGTAAACTGGAAAGATTGAGGTAAGGATCATGCTCAAAAAGGTTTAAAATAATTTCAACATTGCAATTTATCTGTAACAGTTTTACTCAATATCTCACAAAGAGTCTGAGTTCACATTATATTTGTGGAGAATAATTCCTGTTGTGTTTTATGAACTGATGAAAGCAGGGTCTGTTATAATCACCTGACAGGTACCAAACACATGGCAGGTGATAATTTCATTACTGATTAGCTTTAAATGTGCAGTGTGGCACAAAGAACCTCAGTAACAGTAACATCAATAACAGTCATGAAAAAAATGTGTAACTACAAGATACTTTAATAAAAATGATGAGGCCACAGAGTGAACAACAGCAGGGTAACAGTATCGCCACAGCTGCTGATAGTACAGCGCCTCACACCAGACGAGTGTAAGCAACGGAGCGCAAAAAAAACGCAATTAGTTTAATGTAAGAAATATTGTTTGTGATAACTGTCATGATATTATAACATTACACAGGAAAATGACCATTAATAAGTTGCTGAAGATGAATGAATGTTCCTGCAGAATCTTCTTCTCTGACACTTCTACTGTGCTTTTTAGTTTTATTGTAATTATAGTAATTTGTTTATTTTTTACACATGCTTGTTTCCTTCATCTATAGTTTTGAGAGCAAAAAATCTGAAAGCAGAACACCATAGAACTTTCTTTTGGTCAATACTGTGAATATCTCTGTCAGATCTGAACTCAATACACAAATCCATCATGTGGGGGAAAATAAATTGTACATTCTAAAAGTAAATGCATCAGTCTGGTGCACTTTCAGGAAAATGAAGAAGCTGGATCTGTTAAGAGTTTTGTGAGAGGTTTTTCTTATTTTGTGGCCATATAAATAACAACTATTCTTATTATATATTATGGGTATATGGAGCTGCATACAAATCAATGAATTTTTAATCAAATAGACACAAACATCACACACATGCAAACACTTTTTTCTTTAATATTTTGTATTATTTTTAATATAAATGCTTAATTAAAATACAGTTAAAAATAAAAAGATTTTTATGGATTTTATTTCATTATTTTATTCAAGGTTTTTTTTTTTATATAACAGTGCTGGTCATATAATGAGAATATCAGTAAAAAGTTTAATTTATTTTTATTAATTCCATTCAAAAAATCAAAATTACACACAGACCCCTGATATATTTCAACATGTTTATTTCTTATAATTTTGATGATTATGATAACGTGCAACTAAGGAAAAGTCCCAAGTTCTAGTATCGACAGAAAATAGACATATCTGCTTAGGACCAGATACAAAGAAAGAATTTTTAGAAAATCTCTGGCCAACTAAAAGAGTATAAAAAAATGAAAGATATGAGCATGTACAGCACTCAATACTTAGTTGGGGCTTCTTTTGTCTGAATTACTGCAGCAATGCGGCGTGGCATGGAGTCGATCAGATTTTCTATGGGGTTAAGGTCAGGTGAGTTTGCTGGCCAATTAAGAACAAGGGATTACACCATGTCCTTAAACCATGTTTCTGGAAGCTTTGGCACTGTAGTGCAGTCGGTTTTGCCCAATCGAGTCCTGTTGGGAAAACAAGAAATATCTGACATCTCCACTAAGACTTGGTCTAGAGCTAGGGCAGGAAGCCTGAAGTGCTCCGTAAAACTTCCTGGTATCGGCTGTGTCTGCGTTGGTCTTGGGATAATTGAGGGAAAACACAGTGGACCATCATCCCCAGCAGATTGACCAGCTGCACCCCAATACCCATCATGACTGGTGGATAAAATCTTTACACTGGACCTCGTAGCAAGCCGTGGGATTCGTGGTGCCTCTCCTCTCTTCCTGCAGACTCTGGACGCCTGAAGTATCTAATGTGAAATGCAAAATTTACTTTCATCAGAACACATAACATTTTGGACTACTCAGCAGCAGTCCAGTCCTTTTTGAAGCTAAGATCTCTGACGCTTCTCTGTTGTTCAAGAGTGGCTTGACACAAGGAATGGGCGTTAGGCTGAAACCTGCTGTCTTGCATACATCTGTGTTTAGTGGTTCTTGAAGCACTGACCTCAGCTGCAGTCCATATTCTTTGTGAATCTCCCCACAATACAAAAATTCATCATGTGAGGGAAAATCCTCCTGTAGGGTTCTAAATAAATTGTACATTCTAAAAGTAAATGCATCAGTCTGGTGCACTTTCAGGAAAATGAAGAAGCAGTTTTGTGTGTTAATTTTTTTTTTTTTGTTTTTTTTTATTTTGTGGCTTTTTATTATATATTTTGTTATCCATAGCTCCTGATTTATCAAATATGACACAAAACATAAAACACATGAAAACATTTTTTCTTTAATATTTTGTCTAAAGGTTAAAAAAAATCCAGTTAAAAAACAAAACAAATAAACAGATTTTTCTGACTATTATTTCATTATTTTATTCAAGGTTTTTTTTTTTATATACAGGTGCTGGTCATATAATTAGAATATCATCAAAAAGTTAATTTATTTTTTTTTTCCATTCAA
>NW_024879395.1:85888-86004 GCF_018340385.1 Cyprinus carpio | reverse complement strand
GGTTATCCCTATTGCTTGTACACTTTTTTCTACCACATCTTTTCTTTCCCTTCGCCTCTCTATCAATGTGCTTGGACACAGAGCTCTGTGAACGGCCAGTCTCTTTTGCAATGACA
>NW_024879395.1:74435-85822 GCF_018340385.1 Cyprinus carpio | reverse complement strand
CATTGCTTGTGTAGGTTCTCAAGGCACTGACCTCCAGCTGCAGTCCAGCTTTTTTGTGAATCTCCCCACATTTTTTGAATGGGTTTTGTTTCACAATCCTCTCCAGGGTTCGAAGATTCCCTATTGCTTGCACTTTTTCTACTCCACATCTTTTCCCTTCCCTTCACTTTCCCATCACGTGCTGACACAGAGCTCTGTGAACGTCTCTTTGCAATGACATTTTTGGTGTCTTGCCCTCCTTGTGCAAGGTGTCATTTGTCATTTTGATTTAACTGTCACCCATTCTTTCATGATTGTGCAGCTTCATAACTAGACTGAGAGACTCATTTAAAGGCTTTGCAGGAAGTTTCTGAGTTAATTATTGCAGGATTAGAGTGTGGCACCAGGTGTCTTCAATATTGAACCTTTTCACAATATTCTAATTTTCTGAGATACTGAATTTGGGATTTTCCTTAGTTATCAGTTATAATCATCAAAATTAAAAGAAATAAACATTTGAAATATATCAGTCTGTCTGTAATGAATAAATATAATATACAAGTTGCACTTTTTGAATGGAATTACTGAAATAAATCAACTTTTTGATGATATTCTAATTATATGACCAGCACCTGTATATATAACAAAAAAGAAGTTTGAAAATAACAATATTTTTGAAAATACAATAAAATAGTACACAAAAAAATGGAGGGATCCTAAATCTCAGTAAAATTAAATTTTTATTATTTAAATTTTTATTTTTTATTTAGTATTTGTTATTTATTTATTTATTTATTTTTTCAGATATCTTTTCTGGCATGTTTTTGGTCCAGATTAAAAAGTAAAAAATAAAATAAATAAAAAATGAAAATTGAAAATAAGTACTAAGTCTTTAAGTATTAAGTGTTGTTGGATAAACACCAAAATGAATACAAAAATCTGAAAGGCTGCCTGAAATAAGTTGCATGTCAGGAACAGAAAGTAATGCAGTCTGTTTTGTTTCTGGGGGTTTCCAGCGAAACCACTGTTCCATGAACACCATCTGCTGTCAGAGAGTGAACTGCAGATTCATTCAGTCTGTCTCCTTCACTCACAGTGGTTGACTGTCTGGGAGTGACACATGCATTGTTGAAGCAGTTTATGTTAATGAGAACTTTAAAAGATTTTTGGTTCATTATCAATCTATGGTGGGACAAATTAGAATATGGTGGGCAACCATAGTTTAAATAATTAATAACACTGTGAATATCTCTGCCAGTGGAAATCCATTAGGTGAAACTGATCGTCACATGGTTTCCCATTGAAGTGAATGTGATTTTGGCTACAAAATTATGCTAAGAAATGGCGAACGTATCTGTGCCCTCTGGGTGAAAGTAAAAGTAATTTTCTTCCTCTGTCTGTCTTTCTCTTTCTAGTCTGCATGACTGTGGCATTACAGATGTTGCTTGTTTGGCTCAGTCTTTGGCTGAAACAAAAGCACTTCTATTTTTAAAAGAGCTTGATCTGAGTAAAAATAAAATGGGAGACTCAGAGCAGCAGCTCAGTGATGTGCTACGAGACTCAAACTGTAAACTGAGGTGAGTAAACATTCATTTGTTGCAATGATCTCAACCGTCTGTCTGAACGAGGCCAGCCTAAAAAGACGATCAGGACAGTTGACAGGCCACTGCTGTGTGTCGTCACAAAAGCTTATCATTTTCACGTGTTTTTAAGCCTTACCACTTGCCAATTTAAACATTCAACAGTTTAAAGCATTCAAACACAAGACGTGGAAAAGCTCAACTGAGCAGGTGGTTTTTTTCGGCGCACTGTGTTCACAGCTTGGAGAGGGCCGTGTCTCACAGACAGCAACCCCGGACTGAACCCGAGGCCTTGTGTATTAAAGATGGTAAGGCTGTATCGTTGGTTTAGTTATCTTAGTTGTTCTTGATGCTCCTCCTGCACCTGAAAACAAACAAAAAAATGATGTGAAAGAGCCTGTCGGCACCCTCTTTTCAGGGCGAAACACAAAAGAAATGTTCTGGTGTTCAGGGCTCACTCTTTTAAATATCTTCTGTTGGTGTTTTAGAAGAAGGCATCTCAAAACTCTTGAACACCGAATTTGCCTCTTTTTGATCTTGTACCGACAAATACATACAAAATATGTCAAAATAACTGTCTTGGAAAGTATGTTCAAAAAAACTGACGGTTATGTCTTAAGTGAAAGTAAACAGATGTGATCAGATGTAATGGATGCATTCATTGTCTCTTAAAGTGACCTCTGAAAGAGGGTTAGACCTTCAAATGAAATAATCCAGCAGTAATAAAAACATACGTGTACATGAGTAATGGTGAATGCTTTATTGTATTTTTTTTATTTAACCGAATGCTATTTTGCATTTTTTACAGGTGAAACAGAGGAGGGAGAAGAGGCTGATGAGCTTGCAAAAGAGCTGGATTAGTAAGAATACAGGTCTATAGTATAAGATTGTCATTATCAAATGACAAACTGAAAGTCTAAAATGAAAATTAAGTTAACATGCTACATGTACACAGATTCAAATCAGTGATCTATAATAGAGTCATTTTAAAGATCAGTGGTCCTGTGTCATTTTATATTTCTTTATACCATTTTTTTATTTTACATTTATGTATGTTTTATATTACATTTCTCTAACATTTTATATACAGAATGTGTATTTAAATTCGTCTTTGTAAGTTCTGTATCTGTCTCAGGAGAAACATGTCTCTGTATAAGAAGGAGGTTTTTTTGATGTTGTAGTTGTTGTGGATGTGTTTGTTCTCTCACACCGGCACAGATTAATCTTTACTAGTTAGAATTTATGTAGCATATTACAGTATGTGCTTTCAGTCATATTGTCTCATGCTTTTTCTTTAGTGAGTTTAATCTTCTCTTGTATTGTATTGTAATGTGTTGGCATATTATAACTATACAAATAAAAAACTTGACCATTTTATTTTGTTTGAAGAGTTTATTAGTTCAATAGCCATCTATTAGTATAATAGGAAAAACACAGGGCTCGAATTGAGGGGGGATGCGGGGGATTTTTTGTCAAAAATGACAATAAGCTCATCCCCTTGTTAAAACCACCATCCCCGTTACCATCCCCTTTTAGATTAATAATGTGTATTATGTAAAACTTAGCATGCAAATGAAATGTTATAATTCTCTACTTATTCACAAACTAAATAGCAGCGATTGGCCAATCAGAACTCAGTACTGTAACAAGCTGCTCAGATGCAATAGCAAGTTTTCATCATTTTTCACGCAAAATGGTTAATGCGCAACTTTTGAAGTCATTTAAAGAGAAGATAACAGAAAAGCTTTGTTTTTTCCTTGATTATAATTTAAAGACATTTCTGACATTGTTATTGTGCTGTATGTGTGACTGTGAGGGATTGAGAGATGATAGGAGAGCTGACATTATCGAGTCACGACTTTGCAAAAACCAAACAAAAACACGTCTTGAGAGGCCAGAAGCGCTCACTGTGTGATGAAGCATGTTAGAATGCCCTTATAATTCAAGCAATGAAAGAAAAAAAAACATAGACTGTGTGTCCGTGACGTCACCCGTAGTTTTCTGAAGAACGTTTTTGAAGCTCAAAGTGGGTGAAGCGGGTCGTCGCCATCTTGGCAGCACGTCACCACGTGTCACTCCCAGATAATCGAAAATGGGTAAAAAGGCGGGGAGCTGGTTGCTGAAGCAAGCCGCCCACCTAGCTTGACGGCAGTGTCAGTAGCGGCAATCCGCCTGCCACTCAAGTAAAAGTGGCCCTTAATTATGCAAAACTTTAAGGCTTAATATAATTAAACTGATGGGTTATAAAAAAATTCACCCCTCTCACAGTTATCATGAAGGGCAAAATTAGCTAGACCAAAATCATTATTTTTTGTACCAGGCTGTAAACATGTTTTTTTCTGCTGTAAAGTTGGGCATTTTAACATGGGGAGTCTATGGGATTGACTTCCTTTTGCAGCCAGCCTCAAGCGGCCAGTCGATGAATTGAACAGTTTTAGTCACTTCCTTGTTGGCTTCACGAGAGAGAGCAGGAGGTTGCCGTTTGATAGCAACACAGTGTTTTGTTCCTTGAACGAATCGAGTGAGCCAGTGATTCAGCAGTCCATTCAGATGGACTCACTGCCTGCGTCCCAATGTGCACACTATCTATGCTAAATTCTATGTGATATTAGTAATTTTCAATACTACATAGGGCAGATAGGGTGGATAGAATGCACATTGGGACGCAGGGACTTGTTTCATTTCTAAATGAATCAGCTGTTTTGAACGAATCGTTTGATTTGAATCATTTAATAAATAATTTATTAAAACATGTACTTGCTACCTATTGGTGGTTTTATTATCATTATTATTTATCCATGACAGGCCTAAACCAGACAAGGTGCCAGCACTAGCAGCACAAAAACACAGTTAGCAAAATATCGACCAAAATTCCTCCATTTCCGGCACCAGAAGGAAAAAAGCTTATAAATAATAGTTAATTTAATAAGGCTCATTTTTCACTAAATAAAAACCTTTTTAAAAATTACAAAATATGTTGTAATCATTATGTAAAATTAGTTACAGGAACACCCAACCCCCCCTGCCCCGCCGAAAAAGAAACTGACCACACCATCCCCCCTGAAATATTTTCATAATTTTTTCATTGTTGGTACTGTGGTGGTTCTGATGTAGATATTTTGCCAATATTTTTCTGCTGCATCTGCAGTTCCTCAAGCTCACCGCTACCAGAGGTCAACACACCATCACACTATGTGAAGTACAAGCAACAGGTCCATGTACGGTTTGATAGATTGTCTTTCCATTTGAAATGAAATAAGCAGAAATGAGAAAACTACAGGTTTTTTTTTTTTTTTTTTTCACGGGTAGAAAACGGATAAACCACTCAGAATTAGTTTTCCCCTTGTGGGCAGTCATGACACGCCCCTTTCCGCTGATTGGTCAACCAAATATGAACCTGTGACGTCATCCTCAGTTCGTTCACCAAAATAGCCCTCTGCTGCTATAGCAATATATTGTCTTTCTTCTGTGCCACCTAATGCGTTTCACAGAAATATTATTTATTGCATTAATATTAATCAGCACCCAGGCTGTTTTAATTAGCTGTGCTGTTAATGGTGAAGCTGCGCTACCCATAGAGGAGCAGATGACATTGGGATCCTTTGCCGGTCCCGTTCCTGTTTCTCGCTGCCAGTGCTTTCCTGGCTGCTCTATACTGTCCTGTATGAATAAAGGCATAAAAACCATTAAAAATGAATCTGTTTATTAGTTATTGTCTATAATGTCTTGATAATTATTTGTTTTAGTAGCCTATATTTATTTACTTAATCTCGTTACACCAACTCGTAAATAATGTAACCAAAAAAAAAAAAAAAAAAAAAAAAAAACTCTTGTCTTTTTTGTTGTTGTATTATTATTTGGTTTTTTTGTGTTTTGTTTTTTTGTTGTGTTTTATATTTTTACAAGGTGTGAAAATATTTACAGTTGTAATCTTGGCCTAACCAAAGTCCCAAGTCTTTGGCCTAACACATCATTCTGATTCTGATAGTAGCTATATTGAGAATCCTTTAACAATCGCTCAACAGTAAACCTGAAACATATAGCCAGTATTGTACTGGTGAGGAATTTTTCCCACTGTGCATCTCAATAAATTATAATGTTGTGGAAAAGTTCATTTATTTCAGTAATTCAACTCAAACTGTGAAACTTGTGTATTAAATAAATTCAATGCACACAGACTGAAGTAGTTTAAGTCTTTGGTTCTTTTAATTGTGATGATTTTGACTCCCATTTAACAAAAACTCACTAATTCACTCATCATTCATCTCAAATTAGAATACTTCATAAGACCAATAAAAAAAAATGTTTTTAGTGAATTGTTGGCCTTCTGGAAATTATGTTCATTTACTGTACATGTACTCAGTTCTTGGTCTTTTTGCTTTAATTTACTGCCTCAATTCGGGGTGGCATGGAGTGATCAGTTTGTGGCACTGCTGAGGTGTGTTATGGAAGCCCAGGTTTCTTTGGAATGTGGTCTTCAGCTCATCTGCATTTTTGGGTCTCTCTTGTTTCTCATTTTCCTCTTGATAATACCCATAGATTCTCTCTGGGGTTCAAGGTCTGTGGTTGCTGGCCAGTCAAGCACACCAACACCACTGTCATTTAACCAACTTTTGGTGCTTTTGGCAGTGTGGGCAGGTGCCATCCTGCTGGAATGAAACAGCATCTTTCAAAAAGCTTGTCAGGCATCACGGAAGCATGGAAGTTCTTTGCTAACCCAAAAATGTGTCTTGTAAACGGGTGCAGTGACTTTGGTTGTCAAAAAACACAGTGGACCAACACCAGCAGATGACATTGCACCCCATAATCATCACAGACTGTGGAAACCTTAAAACACTGTGACTTCAAGCAACTTTGGCTATGAGCTTCTCCACGCTCTTCCTCCAGACTCTCGGACCTTGGTTTCCACATTAAACACAAACTTGCTCTCATCTGAAGATGACTTGGGACCACGGGGCAAGAGTCCAGTTCTTCTTCTCCTTAGCCTCAGGTAAGACGCTCTGATGTTGTCCTGTTGTTTCCAGGGAGTGGCTCTTTAAACAAGAGGAATAACGACCAACTTTAGCCAGAATTCCCCTTGACAACGTCTGTGTGTGTGTTGGCTCTTTGATGCCTTGACCCCAGCCCCTCATTCCATGGTCCTTGCTGAAGTTCACTCCAAATTCTTGAATTTTTGCTGTGACAATCCTCATAAACTCTGGCGTTCTCTCTCTTGGTTGTGCATTCTTTTTTCTTCCAACACTGTTTCTTCCGCGCAACTTTCTGTTAACATAGCTTGGATACAGCACTCTGCTGAACAGCCAGCTTCTTCAGCAACTGAATGTGTTGTGGCTTACCCTCCTTGTGAAGGGTGTCAATGATTGTCTTCTGGACCAAACCTGTCATCATCTATGGTCTTCCCCATGATTGTTGTAGTCCTAGTGAACCATTTTGAAGGCTCAGGAAACCTTTGGCAGGTGTTTTGAGTTTATTAGCTGGATTGGCATGTCACCATATTCTAATTTGGTTGAGATAGTTATTTGGTGGTTTTTAATAAATGTGGAGCCAAAATCCTCACAATCAAAAGACCAAAGACTTCAACTACTGTGCACTGAATTTATTTAATTTAATACATGAGTTTCACAATTTGAGTTGAATTACTGAAATAAATGAATATATATATATTACTACACGATTTTGGACTTTATTGCTCGGATTGGACACTGATCTCGCTACTGGAGTGCTCTGACTAAACATGAAACCATGTTTTTTCTGCAATGTCATTTTTCAAGCTATTTGGCATAAATATCTTATAATTATAGTTTATAATTCTGTAAAAATTTGCAGGACTTCCCAATTTAGGGGGATCTTGGGCCTATTCACTTTTTTTTAAATCTTTTTTTTTTTTTTTTAAAACAGTGTTGACTGATGAAGAGCTGTTTTTTATTAATATAGAGCCTAGTCAAAACACCATTACAAGTAAAATGTTAGTAATTTGAATTTTAAATTCACTAAAATTAGACCCAGAAAACCCTGCCAAAATCTGTCCGAACATTGAGATATCACAATAATAGACTAGAGAGCAACTGAAAATGTATTCATTCATTCATTCATCATTTATTCATTCAATGTAAATTTCTGCATGTTACATAATTACTTCCAGGGAGACGGCGACAAGTGACTGTGTTTTTTTTTGTGCCTCACTCTCAACTGTCTCCTCCTGTGGGTTTGAGACTAAACTGAAGAAAAACATTTCCTCATACTTCATATACTAAGTATATACCTAAAAGCTCTCGTACCAATGTTCAGTGGCTTTTAAAATAAAGATTATATAATTCAATTCAAAACAACAAAAATCTCAGAAATGTTGATTTTGCAGCCCTGGATAGGTCTGGTTACTGTTAGTTGTTTTAACCCATTTGTGCCCAAATTCCTTTATTGTTATTGTAGTATGCATACAACGTTCATTGTATGCCACCAACAAAATTTCACATGCAAACTCCACACTAAATGCAATTAAAACTGAATAATAAAATAAATAAAGTGACAATCTAGTGTATAATTAGACATAACAGACTTAATTAGCATTATTAGCAGCCCCCCACCCCCCAAACTTATTAAATCCACTATCACTACTAAAGTTATTTTGATAAGCTTGGCTTCCAGAGCATTAATTGCTCTAAGAGAATAAAATGTTCCTCAAGAAGCGGGAAGTATGGCCATAAAATGTCTTATAGCGCCTATCAGATGGCAGAGGTTCAAATATGTGGTGGCATGGATGTGTAGAGTCCTTACAGATGCTGATAGCTTTGCTAAACAGCGTGACCTACAGATATCTTCTAATGCTGGTTGTTCAATGCCAATATCTATCTGTGCTTCGAAAGACAACACTCTGGAGGCTTTCTTATTTACTGTACAGATGGGAGAAACCATACAGAAATGCAACAAGTTAAATGCCTTGCAGCTATGAAAGTTTGAGGCATTAAAGATTTGCTCAGCAGGCCATTGTGTATCAAAAAGTTAAATGAAAATAAATAAATAGATATGTAAAATATTCTGAAGAATATGTGAGTGGTGCTTGCCTTGGCTAAAGACGCAAAACACTTTTACCAGTCCCGAAATAAATTTACAATGACAGATTCTTCACGGAAAGGGAATGTACCACACACCGGAAGTGACGCGGTAAATTCGTGTTGTTGGTTGATTAGTGAGTAAATGGCTTTGGGTTGTGGGTAAATGGCGAAAGTTTATGGTGACTGAACATGGACTGCGGCCGAGGGATGTTTTTTTGTTTTTTTTGTGGCAAAATCATCAGCTTATTGAGGTTTTTTTTTTTTTGTGTGTTGTGTGTTTTATTTTGTTTATGAAGGGCGTGGTGTCGGAAACACACTGGGGACGTCTCGACAGCCGGACAGTGCTAAGCAAAGTAAGTTGTTATTTGTTATTTTTCAGTGTAGCAAAACGCTAGCTATCTGAGGCCATGTGAATAAAAATCAGTAATGCTAATAATGATTTTTTGAGCGGCTTATAACTTTCTGTTTTGAAACAGAACTCTGTCCATTTCAGCAGAACAACCAAGCCCATCATACAAACAGTTCATGGAGTACAGAAGCTCAAAGTCAAAGAGCGGCAGTCTTTTAACTATGGGCCAAAAGGAAGATTTAAGCCTAAAGAAAGAAAACACGTCCAGGTAAGCTGTACTTACCACCCTATACAATTTTGCAATGCTTTATATGTATTTGTGTGTATGTGTATATTTATTTTACTTATGTATACATTAATTATATATCTTTGTTATTTTACTAGATAAATGTAGGATTGATGGCGCCACATGAAAATGATGGAACCGATTTAAAACCTCTAAGAGGGAAAACACTCCCGTTATTTACAGACCCGGAGGTAGCAGCACCTGATCTACTGGAACAAGCTTCTGCACAGAAAATGAAAACATTTAACAAGGACATGCAATTTTAGGCTGACCTTACATCCTTTTGTATCCAGACTGCTCAGAGGGGTGGTCCACATGTGCCTGGCTGGTCAGAAAGGGGCCATTCAAATTGGCAGAATATAAAAAAGGAAATAGAAAGGCATATTCCAGAATCACTTTTTTCTCATTTGCCTCAGAAAAACACTATAAAAAGAGGTTAGTGGATCTCATGATTCAATATTTTTACATATTTTGATACTCTGCTGGAGGATAGATAATGTTTGTTTGATTTATTTTTTTCAGTGGATGATACTTCAGACTCTGATTCTGAAATTGTCATCACAACAAGGAGCACAGCTGAATTCAATCGAGCTGACATTGGTACATCAGTTATTTCTATTTTTTTTTTATATTTATGTATGTTTGTATTTATTTATTAGATGTGCATTGGATCTCCCAAACTCAAACTGGAAGATGAAAGGTAGGTGTTGCACACTTGTACACAAAGGAACTTCCAGGCGTGCATGGGTTGAAATTATTTCTTTACTTCTTTACTGGAAATAATAATAATAATAAATCATATCTTATTGGGCTACAGTGCTTTCACTACCAGGTAAAGGGCAATTTAACATTTTTTTAAATTTAACTCACAAAATTGTGATAAAACTACTAGCAGATAATTCACTACTTATGCACATACACATTATACATTTATATTGCTTTTTTGGAGATATTTTGTTCACCTGGAAATACAGCAAGACTGCACATAAGCTCAACGTATCATGCTACATCGGGCTGTTTCTGTAACTGACTTGTGTGAGCTTTACTTAATTGATTTGCTTGATTTTATTGGTGTGTATTATTGGTTTGTAAATTAAAATGACAATTTAAAAAAAAAATTAAAAAAAAGTGGAGAATGAAGGGGGTGTAATGAGAGACAGTGGTTTTTTTTCTAGTGGTAATCAACCAATAGGACCTTGGCTGTATCTTGGTGTATACCCCACGTTTACATGATTTGCACTGTAGGCCTGGAAGGACACCTGCTGGTTTTAAGATGTCTAAACACCCACTCTAGCCCAGAACACCTTGGCCACTAGAAAAGACCCATTGTCTCTCATTTCCATCCGCTTGACTGAGAGTACTTTAACAAATTTATCTTTAAGTTGTTGATGTGGATCAGAGAGAATTCGCTCTGATGAACTTGAAACAGAAAATACCATATGTGTAATGTGATTTATAACAAAATAATCTTTTTTTATGAATCTTTCTGTTCCCTCTACTACTACCTTTTACTCAAAACTACATTATAGCCTTTATCATGGAGCTAATAATTTTTATGTTTTATCATGTTACAGAGATGCACCAGGACATTCATTAACAATTCAGCCAGGACAGATAATGAGGCAGACTGGCACCAAGACATTTCTTGTTTGCTTTCTTGTGCGTTACGTTTGCTTGCTTTCAGTGTTGTTGTTTCAGACATTTTAATCTTTTTTTCAGATAGTAATATCTGATGCTGAGGATCTGGATCCACCTGAAAAAAAAAAAAAAATCATAAAGACTGACATAATTTAAATTAATTTAACTGATTACATGGGAAGAACATTTTTGTTTGTAAAATGTTTTAACATGGAAATGATAATTTCCCAACAGGAAATACACAGACCTGTATTCACCAAATGCTGAGCAAGATCATATATCGTTGCTGTCAATGTGAAGAATTTCCAACAGACAGCAATGTAATATGACAGCTTTTGACTAGCACTCCTGTTTTTTCATTGTACAATAGTTCTGGTATATCTGGAATATCAAGTCACTTTTTCTCATTACAGGGAGGAGATGGACATTACATTACCTGACATCGTAGCAAACCTGTCACTTCCTATTGATCATAAAAGAGAGCAATACGTAAACTGAACGAA
>NW_024879395.1:72306-73686 GCF_018340385.1 Cyprinus carpio | reverse complement strand
ATAGCTAATGGTTGGTTAATGATCATTGACCATATATATCACATGACAAATGCTTGTATATTATAGTATATAATGCATTGTTTGTTTTAATTTTGCAATATGAATTCATTCACAGCTGTTAGGGAGGATGAATACTACCTGGCAGGAAAGATGATTGCTGTGTCAGTTGTGCATGGAGGTCCAGGACCCCATTTCCTGTCGAAAGATCTTGTACATTATCTTGCAGGCCAGCCTTCATTCAAAGCACCAATTCATTTAATAACTGATGAAGAAATAGGGAAAGCTTTGCAAGAGGTGAGAATAGCATAAGGCTACGGTACAGTAGGGCAGAGTTTTACATAGTTCCTGCAGTGTTTTGAGACAGTTTACTTCCTATATCCAGTACAGAATTTGTTTCATTATTTTTTTAGTTTTTTATGGTGTAAGATTACACTATGCTGTGTATGTATCTCATTAAAAACATAGGCAAAGAGATACAGTGCTTACAGTTATTGACTGGGGTGTTTATGCCCCTTTTCATGTGTTTCAGATTGAATTAAAAACATACAGTGGTTTTTTTTCTAGTGGTAATCAACCAATAGGAATCTTGGCTGTATCTTGGTGTATACCTAATGTTTACATGATTTGACTGTAGGCCTGAAGGACACCTGCTGGTTTTAAGATGTCTAAAACACCCACTCTAGCCCAGAACACCTTGGCCACTAGAAAAGACCCATTGTCTCTCATTTCATCCGTTTGACTCGCTGAGAGTACTTTTAAATAAATTTATCTTTAAGTTGTTGATGTGATCAGAGAATTCGCTCTGATGAACTTGAAACAGAAAATACCATATGTGTAATGTGATTTATAACAAAATAATCTTTTTTTATGAATCTTTCTGTTCCCTCTACTACTACCTTTTCTTGAAACAGAGACAGAGAGAGCCCTTTAGCATGGAGCTAATAATTTTTTAATGTTTTAATCATGTTGCAGAGATGCACCAGGAGATTTCATTTCACCAATTCAGCCCGGACAGATAATGAGGCAGACTGGCCACCAAACATTTTCAAAAAAGTCGCACCGACGCGATATTATCGCCTTTCTCTCTTCCTAAATTCCTCAAAAGGATCCCGGTAATGTAGTCCGGTCACGAATCTCCCATGCCGGCAGATATGCCAGCTCATGGGGGAGTTGGGGGTGCCTAATGGAAACTCACACTAATCGAAATTTGTTGTTAAAGATCCGCGCGCACTATCCCCTCGTGTCTTCCCGGACCAAAAAACGGAGAATTCAGTAAGATTCCGCTCCTCTACCTAGGGGCAGGCAGTTAGAGAGGGCTAACCTATGACCACATGGCCGGTGGGGGACAAACGCCAAATCTCGCGTAAGCAAAAAGTGACT
>NW_024879395.1:27382-71599 GCF_018340385.1 Cyprinus carpio | reverse complement strand
TGAGACACTGTGGAAGAAAAGAGAGAAATTGTTTCAGACTACCTCCAATGGTATATTATTGACCGCAACTCATCTGTAATTGACAGGTAAGATGATATTTGTAGTGATCAGATTTTCTTTTTTATGTATTTATATAAGAATTTTTAGTTTGAAATACCTCAGGGTCCCCATCTTTGGTTTATGCAAGCATGTATATCCATTACCAATTTGTCACTGTGACAGAATTTGTAACTTGGTGTATTTCAACTGATATGTGATGTCGCTTCATTCTGTGCCTTGTCAAACTACAGTGCCTTCATTAAGTCTACACACCTTATATATTCAATTTAAAATCGATATTCATCTTTTCCCTCATCAATCTGTTTATTTATGTGCCTTGTCAAACTACAGTGCCTTCATTAAGTCTACATCTTCTTTTTTACATGTATTTATGTAGCATATAAGGCTTGGTTCATTCATTCATTGGTTCTGAATTAATGAATCATGGCTCGTTGAATCTAAAATAATGCACATTCCTTGGCTAAAACCCAAAGCTTTTTAGCCCCTGAACTCATGCAGGTAAATCAAACTCTCTGCAAGCTGAATGGCCGGCCTGGTGCCAGCATGGCTGGTTTAATTCCTGACCAGATCATTAAAACTTTATTACCCCAACTGGGAGAAACAGAAATTAACCCAGCTTCGCTAGAATTCTTGTAAGGAAAAGGACAGTAAATATATTCCATGCATCGGAGGCAAACTGTATTTACTTTTGTCAGAGATGTCTTCGCATATTCACATCTGGGTATCTACAATTTGTAATGTTAAGTCCCAAAGGTTTAAAAAGTGTGTAATTCTGCATATGAATGTAACTTGTATGTTTCTCCTCACCTTTACCTGATCATTTTTAGTTTATCTGTTTGCTGATCTTGCAACGACCCTGAACCACTTTCATACATAGGAAATAGTCAGGTAAAAAATGTATTGTGTCTGAGAATTACCATCTTGCTGGAATGGTGCTAAATTCTGACAACACCATAACTCACTCGGTGGGTGTCTCCCCCAGAGACAAGGAACTTTTCCGCTTCAGCCATCAGTGGAGCCGTTTCATATGGACAGTTAGCAAGCAAGGGCTACAGAACTTTCTCGTTGCACTTTTGTTTTGACACGTACGTCGAGAGAGCGATCTGTCGCGACTAATGGCTCCTTAGGGATACTTCACATCTCCTTTGGCATTCTTTTCTTTTCTTTACTGCAGTTTCATTCTCATATTCGCCTTACTCTCCTACCTTTGAGGCGAACTGAGATCATTTCTTTGACAATAACTCCGTTAGTTGAACCTTTGAAACCAGCCTTGAGGTCTGCCAGTACGAGAGAACAGCCCAGCTCTAAGAGCGGCCTTACTTCGTCTTAGCGGGCTAAAAGATACCAATGCAAGTATTATTTTCTATAGAGATTTAAGCGGCTGCGTTAAAGGTTTAATCTATTCCCTTTTTCAAGGTGATCTGATTCCCTTGTTGTCTTTCAAAAAAGGTTTTTTCTGTATGTGCATTTTTACCCATACAGCCAGCGATCCATTTCCTGCATGATATTCTGCAAGTCTAACATCTCGCCGCTTCTACAAGCTCACCCTTTCCTCTCTCTCTCTCTCTCTAGGAGAATCTCCCTCTCAGAGATGTTGATGATGTTTTTGTATTGTATTTGTTTTCCGATACTGTTTGAGGCAGGCTTATCGCATATTTACTCTACCTGAATGGTAGTCTTGATGTATTAGTTCAAGTTGGTATTAAAGCCAATATACAACATGATTGCTCTGTCTAATACCATGCTCACCATTCTGAATAATGTCAATGAAATGTTTGATCTGCTAATCTATATAGCTTATTTGTTACTTAATGGATGTAACCTTACAAGAATTATAGGGCGGGAGCTGGAAGAGGGAATTGGACACTGGTGGTCCAAGACGAGAGTTTTTAACTCTTCTAATGAACCATCTAAAAAAACGGCCCATTTTTGATGGACCAGAATGACATTGATTCTTCGTCTACAAAGCAAAATGGTATGCATATGGGTTAGCTGTGTACTATAGGATACTAATGGTTGGTTAATGATCATTGACCATATATATACACATGACAAATGCTTGTATATTATAGTATATAATGCATTGTTTGTTTAATTTTGCGATATGAATTCATTCACAGCGGTTAGGGAGGATGAATACTACCTGGCAGGAAAGATAATTGCTGTGTCAGTTGTGCATGGAGGTCCAGGACCCCATTTCCTGTCGAAAGATCTTGTACATTATCTTGCAGGCCCAGCCTTCATTCAAAGCACCAATTCATTTAATCAACTGATGAAGAAATAGGGAAAGCTTTGCAAGAGGTGAGAATAGCATAAGGCTACGGTACGGTAGGGCAGAGTTTTACATAGTTCCTGCAGTGTTTTTGAGACAGTTTTACTTCCTAATATCCAGTACAGAATTGTTTTTCATTAATTTTTTAGTTTTTTATGGTGTAAGATTACACTATGCTGTGTATGTATCTCATTAAAAACATAGGCAAAGAGATACAGTGCTTACAGTTATTGACTGGGGTGTTTATGCCCCTTTTCATGTGCTTCAGATTTAGAATGCTGCTTCATTGGATGCTCTGCACGAATGTATGATGAGACACAGCACAATGTTACAGACAGCAGGTTGTCTGAGACATGTGGCTACTGTGGAAGAAAAGAGAGAAATTGTTTCAGACTACCTCCAATGGTATATTATTGACCGCAACTCATCTGTAATTGACAGGTAAGATGATATTTGGTAGTGATGAGATTTTCTTCTTTTTTATGTATTTATATAATAATTTTTAGTTTGAAATACCTCAGGGTCCCCATCTTTTTTGGTTTATGCAAGCATGTATATCCTTACCAATTTGTCACTGTGACAGAATTTGTAACTTGGTGTGTTTTCAACTGATATGTGATGTTCGCTTCATTCTGTGCCTTGTCCAAACTACAGTGCCTTCATTAAGTCTACACACCTTATATTCAATTTAAAGATCAATATTCATCTTTTCCCTCATCAATCTACACACAATACATCATAATGGACAAGGCAAAAAACAGAAATTAGATCCCTCAGTTTTTTTTTCCTCCTGACTAAACTCCCTCCATAAAGGTTCAAGAGGAAAATCAGTCCAGTTACCCCTTAAAGTGATCCATCCACCTCTACTGCACATCTGGCAGCAGAGTGATGGTTTGAGGCTCACTTTTGATCCATCTAACACTTGATAACTTGCTGCTGTTTTATCCAACCCACCTGCTCCATACTGGTGGGGCCAGTGTCATTTACATCTGAATTCTATTCCTGCCCTGATTGGGTGTGGTGGGAATTACTAGAATGTTTGGGGTCTTTGTATATTATAGAGGGTGGTCTAGACCTACTCTATCTGTAAAGTGTCTTGAGATGACACGTTATGATTTGATACTATAAATAAAATTGAATTGAACTGAATTGAATTAAAGGGTTATATAGGTTATTATATAAGACAAAAGCAGATATAATATATAATATAAAATCAGATATAAGAGTGTGCTGATGTTGATTGGTGTGTTATGCCTGAAGCTTCATAGACGAGGAATCCAGGCTGGAATTATTCCAAAGGTGGTTCAACAGCATACTGAGAAAAGGGTTCATTAACTTATGTGAATGTGATATTTCATTTTTTTTTTTTTTTTTATTAAATTGGCTATAATTTCTAAAAAACTGTTTTAGCGTTGTCATTGATGTATTGTGCGTATCGTGATGAGGAAAAAGATTAATATTACTATTTTAAATTGAATCTATAACACAACAAAGTTTTGAAAAAGTGCATGGGGTGTGTAGACTTTGTAAGTGCTCAAGCCACTCAGCCGTCTGTGTCATTCCAGTCTTCTGTTTCTGTGTGTAATACTTAGTTTGTAACAATTAACTTTTAATGTGCAATGTGAAAATAGGGTTTTTTAAATCAATTTTCAACACAACCACCCCCCCCCCCACCCCCAAATGTAAGTTTGTTAAGGTGAATAGTAATTGTAGAGAAAATAATATTTAATAGTTTTCTTTAAATATAAATTCAAATTGCCAATACACAGCAGTGAAACAATGTTTGTGTTCACTCTGACTGCACTACAGCAACACCCTACTTTGCTGGCCCCTGCCCTGTGCCACTCTGAAAAGCAACTCCCTGCTTTTGACCTTGAGATACTCTTCAAACCTGACCTCAGTCCTTCGGGGAGTTATCGAAGACTTAAAGAAAGTCAAACCATGGGCTACTGGGCAGACTATCTCCTTGATTGTGAAGGTTTGTTAGTTTTATTTGTTTTTTTATAACTAGTTAAGAAAAACACATGGCAATTAAAGCTGCAAGCAGCATTTATCGGGGTTCAAGAATTTCCAGCCTTTAAGCACATAAGCATCAAAATACATTAAGTTTTATTTAGCAAATAATGTAACCACCTAAATCACAGAAGGAAAAGACCATTACAGGCAGTTTACCATAGGAATTATATAGTTTTCAAAGCTTTTTGAAAGTTATAGTGCCACCTATGGTCCGATCTCCATGAAATTGTGCGTGCTTTTTTAGAATGTTATGTCTCATATGCTCACCAATTTTTGTGAAGTTCTGAGTTTTCATTTAGGATTTATAGGCTTTTGAGTGTTTTGCCACACCCATTTTCTAAATTACCCTGTTATGGCTACCCAAATGGTAAAGTTCAACTTTTTTTTAGATAATTATTGATCTAGAGAGTCCAGAGAATTGTACTGCACTGGTTTAGTTGCGATTGGGCGAAAAATCTAGGACTAGTTCGCGCAAGTAGGTTTTTAAGATGATAGCAAATTTTTGATGAACAGTTTGATTGACAGCAATAGTTCTTGAGGCAAAGTTGTTCAGTATGAGGATATCTATCAAATGATATGCATCACATGATTACAGAGCCGTAAAACTTATAATGATAAAAAACTCCTAATAATACAAATCAGTACAATTACAATAGGGTTTCAGCTCTTCGAGCTTGAACCACTAATTATGTATCTGAATTGTTTTTCTTTGCAGAAGGCCAGGCTGCTGTGTCTGTGGAAGATATTTTGATGTTTGCTACTGGGCTGTCTTCACTTCCCCCATCTGGCTTGGAACCACTGCCACAAATACAGTTCCTGGATGACTCTGCATTCCCAATGGCAAATACATGTACAAACTCCTTGAAATTACCACTCCTAGACTCATGCACTTTGTTTAAGTCACAAATGGACTTTTGAATTCAAAATAGTCCAGGATTTGGCTGTTTTTAAGCTAAATGATGGATGATCCCTAGAGTTAAGACTCTGTTGTTAAAGGTTCACTTTAAAGTGCAGTTGGCAAAATTGTTTTTATAATGTAACAGTATGTGAGCATGTTTTTTTTCTCACCGTTAACATTTTGAAAATGTTTTAGATTCATGACTCTCAAACTGGGATCCCTTTGTGAATCACTGTTTTAGATAAAGAAACAAGTAGTTCAAGAAGTTTTGTTTTCTATACTACAAAGATTTAATAAATACTTAATACTATTTTTGATTAATTTACTTCACACTTAAAAACAATTAAGCTGTGGGTGACAGATTCATAAACATTGTGTTCAGACAGGCAGGAGTATTCAACCACTACAAAAACCCCTCCCTTTTTGATCATTTCATAGCTGAGCCATTTCTTTTAGTTTCATGTACAGTTCTGATGCAGACTCCCAGTTCTCTGGCTTCTGTAACTGATTGTGTTCCATGGCAAAGTCCAAGTACTCCTGCATGTTTGGGTTCCCACAAGGAGTCATTGACAGACTAGCCTCAGGAAGGGCATCCAGTTCAGCATGTTCAAATTTGAAAGACATATATGGCTAAACTCACCTTGTTTTTAATTGATTAATTAAGAATTTTTTTTGATTTTTATGTATAAAATATAATTGTTTATTTTCATTTTTTTATTACCAATGTATCACCTGTGTGGTAAGTAGTAGAGTTCACTGGGCACTCCTCCTGGACAAGCTGCTGTTCTGGAAGGGCGAATCCTGTGACTGTTCCACAGTCTCACACACTCATCCAAGTCCTTCTGAATAACATCACCAAAGCAATATCTCAATAGGCACTGATGCTCATGACTCCCGTTGAAAGTATCGCTTTCTCTAAGGTCTGCAAATAACTCCATCCAGAACTGAGACCTATAGAAATTGATACAAATTGTAGTTATACTTTTAAGCCTATACACATATGTTTGAATAATAAAATCAAAGGTTAGTCGTATTGAAATTTATGGTCTGCATCTTTTGGTCATTTGATTTTCTTTTCAGGAACTACTTTTCCTGGCGTGCTGTATTTGTTTTACATTTTGTATTGATCTTTATTGTGCTCATTTTTTGTTTTTCATTACTCGTTCCTGAGAAGAAAATCGAATGACCAAAAGATGCAATGACCCTTTCTGAAGACCACTCACCTTCCCTTTCTAAATATAGACTACCAGGACTCAATATGCTGGTTATTTATAGATGAGCCGTACATGTGGCTGGACGTGCCAGAGTAGTAGTCACTGTGATGGTGGCGTAGCGTACATTGAATTGCAGCCATTATGCCGTTCTCAGTGCCGCAATCAGTCCTCAGTCTCATGGGGATGTCACCGAGGTTTCGCACACATGACATGAATTAGTGAGCTATCACTGTTGGGTTATTATTTGTTGGTCCACATTCAAGCCACAGTACTTTACGTGAAAATCCATCTATGCATCCCGATATGGCCAAACCGAATGGCTTGAGTTTATCATAACCTTCTGCGTGCCACATATAGTTAGGTCCCATGGAGTGGTAGGTTCTTCTTGTAAACCTTCTGCGTGTTCTGCTCTCACACCCTCGAGGATTAAGCTCCCGGAGCAAATTCATCACATCATCTCTCTTCACTCGCAAATTGTACTTCTGTTTAAGTACCTGCCACATCGTGCGGTAGCCGAATAGTTGTCCAGGTCCACGAAGTTCCACTCTGATGGCATTACTCACGGAGTTTGGAGAGGAATAATCCTTTCTGCGGTACAACCCGGCTTCGTTCAGTTTACTTTTAAGAGTCCTCAAACTGATGTTTACATGTAGACTTGACATCATGTCCACGATTACAGCGTACGAGTGGCCTTCGTTAAAATATTGAACACATTGATGCAGTATGTCTGGTGTTTCCGTCAGGTCCGCGTCCTTTAGAAACTCACCGTTGAAACACCGACCACACGTAAAGCAAAACCACGTAAAGCTGCTCATGTGTTTGCCACAAAACGGGCAAAACATCCCTCGGCCGCAGTCCATGTTCAGTCACCATAAACTTTATTTACGCCATTTACTCCATTTACTCGCCCCCAGTGGAACTCTGGTGGAACTGCAACCAAAATTCGGTACAATAGGACTTAATAGGGAGTGGGAAGGCTCTCCGTAGACGGGCTCTGGTAAAAGTGTTTCACATTTCGTAATTTTGTTTTGCACTTCCCGGCCACGGTAGATGTGTGATGATTTATTTCCTGTAACATTCATCATTATTATTCATTGGTGGCCAGTTGAATTGAGATCATTAAAACACATTAGACTGGATTCACCTGTTATCAGCAGGGTAGCAAATTACATATGTTTTTTATAAATATGTTTGATAAGACATACACTAGTGTTTAATGTACTTGCTTATAGGGTGAATCTATACAAAAAGAGCTATAATTTCAGAAATATTTTTAAGCTTGTCATAAGTGCATCATCGCCCCCTCGTGTCCTGATGTGAGAATGTCTGATTCATCAGTGAAGGACTGATGTTTACCTCACAACTGTATCCACGACCAATCAGAACACTGTTTCCTGTTCAGAATGTTTAAAAAATGTTACAATTGTTTCAAAACATTGTTTCACAGACTAAAATACTCATTTGAACGCAACAGTGTCAGTATCGTTCTTCGACCTCAAATTGTACGCTGGTCTTTTAGAGCAGATGATGATCATAGAGCGCCTCCTAGTGACTAAGCATTAAAACATATATTTTCTGCAACATTCATGCAATAAAAATAAAAAAAAGCATCCTGGTTTTAAAAAACCAGCCTGTAGCCTAGGGTGCAAAATGACTGGGGTACGGTCCCCGTGAGAGGACATGGTCGGTTCACTTAGTTTTGTCGTGGCCACGACATAATAACTCGTGGGAACGTCATATTATGTCCTACCTACTCATTTAAAACATATTAAAATATAAACAATTTATGTGTAGTACAAATTATGGCAGAATAGACCATCAGCAAGGTAAAGTGCTGGTGAATACAAACAAACAAACAGAGATACCAAAACATCTTGTATGAATCAAATCCAATAATCAACATGATTTTTGTATCTCGGTTAATGTGCTTTTGTATTCACTGCCATTCATTTGTCACACAGCTGAAACATGTCTACTATTTTATTTTGAGTTGAGATTTAAATGAGGGATTGTTAGAACATCAGTTAACAAGAGGAGGAAAAATCTGTATTGCTGTTAATGGTTATTTTAGCAAATGCCCCATAAATTCAGTTCAACAGCATTCTTTTGAAGAGGGTAAACTTTATCACTCGACTGAATCTACACATGCATTTTAGGTGTTCTTGCTCCATCCAAGCAATAAATGCACGTTTTTGAATGAGCGCTACAGCATATTCATCAACCACTCAGGTAATGTCAATAAGACCATTTCAGGGCCCCCCCCAAAAAAAACTTTCCTGTGGCGCCCCCCAGTACGGTGCCCATGAGGGTGCATGTTTGGTTGACTTGGTTTTTTCGTTTAGTTTTGTTGTTGACTTGATTTATTTAATAGTTTATATAATATTTTATTAATTCAAAATAAAATATTATAATATTAAATATAATATACATATTTGAGGTTTAATATGTTATCTCTGGTTAGTTTTAGGTTTTTATGGTTGTGGAGGTTTTTTTAAGAATTGTTTTATTCAAATTTGGAATTCGTGGCTACGAGAAATGGATGTCGTTCCCTCAACATAACATCTTGAGGCCACGACATAAGGATGTAACGACATAATATGACGTTCCCACAAATTAATATCTTGTGGCCACAAAATATTATCACGTTCCCACGAATTAATATTTTGTGGCCATGACATAAGTATGTGAAGAGATAATGTGATGTTACGGGCACCATACCACAGTCATTTTGCACCCTAGGTAACTGCCTATGTCGCCTATGCCATGGGCCGGCCCTGGATGAATCCATTCGCAGTTCAGAAATAATGGGTGTAACCAGATGTTCCCGCATATTAAAACAAAAACATTGCTGTTTGGTCAGGATATAGCCTACTGTATCAGAATTATAACGTCACCTCTCATAGGAAAATTGATTAAGCCGACAGAATCATATGAACTTGCTTAAGATCTAACACAAGTTAATTCAAGACTCAAATGTGCTGCATTTTTGAGCTTCAAGGCAAAATGAGAATGTCGAAATGGCCAGTTAACTCTTGAACCATGAACAAAGTCTATAAGCAGAAAAGATCGTAAATGAAACGAATTGGCGTGAGTCGCACCACGTGACAGGGTCGTAAAGGGGAGAAATAGAAAGTATTCTTATTATGGTTATGGTTGTTGGTGTTGGTGATAGTCCTACTGCAAGTAAGTTTTAAGATGTCCTTGATTAGAGTTAGTGATATGTGAATGAACAGTTAATGGTTTTTTAAAATAATGTATTACGGGGTATTTTTTTATTTTTTAAATCCCTCTTTTTATTTTCTTGATGATATGCGAAATCAAAATTATTCTAACTTCACAGTAGGGATGGTAATTATTATGTGTTGAATGTTGATTTGGTTTATTTTAATTTGTGTCAAAAGAGAATGTAATACATCAGCTGTGATTAAATAGAATATTTCAGTTCACTTAACTCAATAGCATACATTTATATATTCAGCCATTGTGGGAGCAGTTGAAATGAATATAATAAATTGTGACATAATGATCCAATGCTGTATAAAAATGGTTAATTTGTTGCGTAAAAGTGAGTGCAAAATATATAAAACTGCACAGAAAGTTCAGTTTCCCCCTCTGTAATATGTCCAATGCTAAAATAATTTAAAAATGATGTAGTTATGTTTCTACATTTACAGCTATATATTATGAAGAGTTGTCTGAAATGGTTACACTAAAGGAAATGTAATATTAACGTTAAGATTAGTTTCAGAGCCCGTGTTCTTTTTATACAGCTTGTTGTTGACAAACTCAAAATTTGTCATTTTTTTGACCTCATGTCCAGGTTCTGCTGAGCAGCTGAATGTCTTCAACATAAAGATAACAGTGCTGTTTTTCAACAGCAGTTTATCTGCAGTATGTTGTAGGAGGGGGGAGGGGAGTATTCTTCTTATGAGAGTGTTTTATAGGAGGAGAGGTGGTGAATGATTATTTTTTTTTAGAATCATTTTAAACACTACTTAAGTTTCAATATTGCAGTGTTTATCATAAAAGTTCAGAGAGATGGGTGAAAAATGGGATAAAATGATGTGTTCCTCTATAAGAGTCTATAAAATTCAAACACTTCTCTGTTTCTTCTTCACTTCTACACTGTTCCTGTTTGTGTTGCTCTAACTCAGAAGAGTAGATCATATTTGTGTTCAAACTGATAAAACGTGTCTTTATTGCGTGTTGCTTTGGATTAAAGTGTCTGCCAAATGCTAATGAAATTTCCTGGACAGTTTGGTGGTGGTAATGTAAAATAAATAAATAAAAAAAAAAGTTCAAGAAGAGACGTCTCCTTATCCAGTCAAACTCAAAGCGACAATAATATTAAGTTACTGATATCATGTTATAATAGCTATCTAAAACTAAAACCAAAAAAATGTTAATTGATTTATATTAGTACCTTATGAGTTAAAGGGTTTTTTTCTTTATGTGTTTTTTTCTTTCTCTTTCCTCTTTGAAAGATCAGACTCTGAGGTTTCCAGCTCTGAGTGTGTAAAGAGTGATCAGTTGAAAGGTGATATACCACTTTTGAATGAGGAAACATCTACCAAAAGGTATTTCATGTGTTTCTTATTGTCAGACACACATAGACTGTGTAAGGAAGTATTTCTTTTTGACTTAATTATAACACTTTAGAGATTTGTTTCTCAAAAAAAAAAAAAAAAATGCTTTATGCATTGTGATAGCTGTTGATGGGAGAATAATTATTATGCATACTTATAGTTTGTTAAATTGTACTTATTGTAATTACCATCTGAATGAAGCCTCTTCAAATGAGACTGAGAAAACTCCTTTGTGTTATTATTAGTGAAAAATCGGGCCTAAATGTGTCCTTCTGTGATGAAACACCATCACAAGCTAAAATGTATTTTATATGCTTTACATGCATTATTTACATTTCTTCACTATTGTGTCTGTGACTGATTAAACAGAAAACCACACATAAACACATTCATCTGTCCATAGTCATGAGAACAGCAAATGCTCTTCAAATGAGACTGAAGAATCTCCTTTAATAGTGTTTTCTCTGCTCCTGTCAGTAAAAGATCAGGTTCACTTGTGTCCAGCTCTATGAAAAGTCACCATTCAAAAGGTAACAGACTGACCTTCAGTGAGAAAGCCCCATCATCTTCCAAAAGGTATTTTATGTTTTTCTTAATGTTGATCATGCATAAACTGTATAATGTATTTTTTTTTTTAATGTTTGTGGTCAACAATGAGTCACAGTTGGTTTGACAAATCTTTGTCCAAATGTTTGGTTTACTACAGTTTAACTTGCCACCAAGAAAATTGACTGAGATCATAAACTTGAAGTCATTAAACCAAAAGCATCAGAAGAAACTCACTGATGGGGTGAGAAGGAGGGAATAGCCTTGTAACTCCGTCATCCTGAGTCAATGGATAACTAACACTCAGCGTTTGTGAGTGTTATAGAAGTAGAAAATTAGCTTTGCTAGAGTCTAAAGTCCATGAAGGGATGCAGGATATGATTATCAGGTATTGATAATTTATATTGTGGCAATAAAAAATGCTGATAAGACGTGTCACTGCTTGATAGTTGTGGTGTTCATGTTAGAAATGTTAGAATAAAATGGAATTAACTGCAGTTAATGGAAAAAGCCACTCACATTGGGGAGTCTTGGAGTGGTGTTCAGTAGCTAATTAGCTAAGTTCTTCCACTGCAGTTGAGTGAAAAATAATAATGAATGGGTATAATATAGCATGCAGAGAGAGAGAGTACTGTGAGAACTTAATTGAACTTAATTAGAAAACCACAATCACATTCTTTTTTTCATTAGAAAAAAATCAGGCTCTGATACGTTGAGCTCTGTGTCTGTGAAGATTAACCATTCAAAAGGTGATGGACCAAACTTCCGTGAGAGGAAAATATCTACCAAAAGGTATTTTATGTTTCTTATTGTTGGTCACACAAAGACTGTTAGTAAAAATTTTACTTTAACGGTTGAGACAATTTTAATAATGCACGGTTAAACTGTAGTTTGTCACAGTGAATTGTATCTAATTGTCAACTTAATTGCAAAATATCTAAGACTAATTTTTGCTCTTGTGTTGCTAGTAAAAGATCAGGCTCATGTGTGTCATTTAGTGAGGAAACATCATCAAGAACCAGAAGCAATTCCACATGCTTTGTTCCATTCTTTAAATTGTGTATATGCTTTTAATTTAGTGCTTCATGTCTTTTTTTAAATGTGTATTTATACACTGTCTTTTATGTACTGTATGGTGAAGCCAGAAACAATTTTCTTATGAAGACAAAGTAAACTGAAACCATTAATATTTTCACTGTGTTGTATGTGATAGATCTTGAATGAATAATACAATAAATGAACAGCCATAATGCATTTAATTACCATTTGCATCTCCTCTTCAAATGAGACTGAAATAACCCCTGTAGTGAAACATTTTTTTTTTTTCTTTGTGTCATTAGTGTAAGATCAGGTTCACTTGTGTCCAGCTCTGTGTCTGTGAAGAGTGACCGTTCAAAGGGTGATGTACCGAACTTCCGTAAGGGAACACCATGTAACAAAAGGTATTTCATGTGTTTCTCAAAGCATTTTACAGTGATCCTTAAATATTTAATATTATTCATCATTATTAAACAATCCAAGCCATATCTCAACCCCAACCTCATAATCAAAGTGAGATACAACAATGAAGATACAGTAGATTATTTGTTCATAGTGACTTGAATATTGTATGCGAGCTGTTATGTGAGTGCTTGACTACGTGGAAGAATCTCCTGTAATAGTGTTTTTATTTATGTTCTTTGTGTCTTTAGTGTAAGATCAGGTTCACATGTGTGCAGCTCTGTGTCTGTGAAGAGTGACCGTTCAAAGGGTGATGTACCGAACTTCAGTGAGAAAACACCATGTAACAAAAGGTATTTCATCTCCATTGATTATTTATTACTAAATTAAGCCAAATCTGTCATCATGCGTAGTGAATTATATAATATGACATGTATGATTTAATTCTTTAAGATTTGCTGTAATATTTGTCATTGTACTGCAATATCATCAAAACAACTAACAAGAGGTATTTCATCTTTTGCATTATAGTGATTTTATTTTTTCCTCACTGTGGTGTATGTTATAGAACTTGATTAAATACAAAAATGAATCACAGAACATAATGTATTGCAAACTGTTTCATCTTTAATAAAAATATTTGTTTAGTTACACAGGTAGCCACTAGGACTCATACATTCACCATGGAAGTACAGAACAGTTCGTTTGCAACACAAGACCTCTTTACCTGTTATTTTACTTTATTTTTTTCTCATTAGTGAAAGATCTGAATCGCATGTATCCAGCTCTGTGTTTATGAAGAGTGACCATTTAAAGGGAGATAGACCAAACTTCAATGAGAAAACACCATCACCTTCCAAAAGGTATTTCATGTGTTCTGTTTTTTTTTAATCATAAAACTGTATTTCCCATCAACCACTTTTTTTTGCTAATAAAGTACTGTAGGTAGCAGTAAGCAGTTTGGGAGTGGTTTGACCAAATGATATTGACAGCTGTGAAACTGTTATTTTTTATGTGATTTTCTTATTTTTGTGTGTGGTTTAGTAACAAAGGACAGAAGACCACAGTAAATATTGGTGCAGAAATTACACGGTGGGAAAAGCTAAAAGCACAGAAGCGACTGAAGAGTGATGTGGAACTGGCAACTTTTCTTCTCAACAGGTGAAAACAAAACATTACAGTTTATTTTTTCAAATTTATTGCAATAAATTACAAAATAAATGGATCTACTTTGCCAAAATTTTTAATTTGTAAAAATAATAAGCCAACAAAATGTAACATAGTTTTGAAATGTAATGTGCTTTTTGAAGCAAACTGATTATGTGCAGTGATCCATATACCAATGAAAATATGAAAAACAATACCATTTTTTTAAGTTAAATTCAGCACCATTAAAAAAGATCATGCATTTGAGTCATCAGGTTCATGAGGAATTCATATGCAACTGTACTAAAGACTGTTATTACAGTCAAGAGGATAGTGCCTCCACATAACTCTACCCCTCCTAGTAACCGAGCCAATAGTATGGATTTTTTTTTAAATCCACCTTTATTTTGCTACCAGGGTTCAGTTTGAGAAATCGGATTCAAACTACAAGATTTACCACAACCGCAAGAATTTCACAGAAAATCTCTTTTGGATCTTCAAGGCAAGTAGAAGTTCATAAATACCACAATGAATGAATGAATGAATTAATTAATTATTTAACATACTAATAGGTTATTGTACAAATTCCATTTATTTTTTATTTAAATACTTTTTAAAACTTTACTTAATATTAATAGATTTTTCTCCTCTTGTTAACTGATGTTCTAACAATCCCTCATTTTTTTAAATCTCAACTCAAAATAAAATAGTAGACATGTTTCAGCTGTGTGACAAATAAAAGCACATTAACCGAGATACCAAAAATCATGTTGATTATTGGATTTGATTCATTCAAGATTTTTTGGTATCTCTGTTTGTTTGTTTGTATTCACCAGCACTTTACCTTGCTGATGGTCTATTCTGTCAGTGCTGGGAAACTTCACGAGTGCATCGCTTGCCTGTAATTTGTACTACACATAAATTGTTTATATTTTAATATGTTTTAAATGAGTAGGTAGGACTTTTTTTCTTGATTTGTTTTCAGGATCTGGAGAAAAAAATAACTGCATTTCTGAAGAATGAGCTAGAAAAGTTTAAGAAAATATTAAATAGAGAGAACACACAGTACTTTGTGCAGGACTTTACAGAGAAAATGCATGATGTCAAAGAAGCAGCTCTTGATATGACACTCTTCTTCCTGAGAGATATGAAGCAATATGAGGCTGCAGATGCTCTACAAGGTAAGAGGTTCATAGGCATAACAATTTGTCATTGTCACTTATAAAATATAAAATGGTGCATATCTTGATGCATACCTGTCTGTTTTTTTGTTCTTGTTTGTTTATTAGATGAGCTGGTCCTCATTCATCAGCGACCACTAAAATCAAACCTGAAGAAGAAGCACCAATCTGTATCTGAAGGAATTGCAAAGCATGGTGACTCCAAGCTTCTGAAGAGCATCTATACAGATCTCTATATGACTCTGAGTGTTAGTAAACAAGTCAATATCCTACATGAAGTAAGACAAGTTCAGGTTGCTGATAGGCGACATGAATCACGAGAGATTCCAGTTGAATGCAAAAATTTGTTTGAAGCACCTGAACAAGACAAGGAGATCAGAACTGTACTGACAAAAGGAGTTGCTGGAATTGGAAAATCCATTTCTGTGCAAAAGTTTATTGTGGATTGGGCTGACGGTAAAGAAAATCAGGATATTACTTTCATATTTCCTCTTGCATTTCGAGAAATGAACTTAAAGGAGAAAGAAACACAAAGCTTGACAAGTCTTATACGTCAGTTTTTCCCAGAGATAAAAGGACTGAACCTTGCAAGAAATGATAAATTTAAATTACTGTTCATCCTTGATGGTTTGGATGAATGTCGTCTTCCACTGAACTTTGAGGGTAATGAGACTTGTCGTGATGTATCATCACCAGTCTCTCTGGATGTTCTCCTCACAAACCTCATCAAGGGAAATCTGCTTCCTTCTGCTCTCATCTGGATCACCACCAGACCAGCAGCTGCCATTAAAATTCCTCCTGAATGTATTGACCGCGTGACAGAAGTACAAGGATTCAATGATGCACAAAAGGAGGAGTACTTCAGAAAAAGACACAGATGTCGATCTGGCCAACGAAATTATTGATAATGTTAGACAATCAAAGAGTCTTTTTATCATGTGCTACATCCCAGTCTTTTGCTGGATTACAGCCACTGTTCTCCAGAACATTTTAGAGGAGAAAAGAAATAATGATGTGAAAATCAATCAGGCAGATGACTCCTCCAAAACACTGCAGGAATCAAATGCTGAAGATACTCCCAAGACTTTGACACAAATGTACACACACTTTCTCCGCTTTCAGATCCTGCAGAGCAGACGAAAATATTATGGAGAATACACACCAGATGTTTCTTGGGATAAAGATGCCATGCTTTCACTGGGGAGACTGGCATTTCACCATTTGGAAAGAAACAATCTGCTCTTTTATGACACAGATCTGGAATCCTGTGGTATTGATGTTTATAAAGCATCAATGTATTCAGGCATGTGTACCCAGATGTTTAAGGAGGAAAGAGGAATCATTCTTGGTACCACTTTCTGCTTTGTTCACTTGAGCATTCAAGAGTTTATTGCAGCCCTGTATGCACATCTGTTTCTAGACCGCAACAATAAAAGTGTGTTTGATCATCATGAATCTACAGAACAGGAAAACAAAAATGAAACCATGATTGATTTGCTCAAGACTGCAGTGGACAAGGCACTCGAGAGTGAAACTGGACACCTGGACCTTTTCCTTCGCTTCCTTCTTGGTCTGTCACTCCAGACCAATCGTCCTCTCTTACGAGGTCTGTTGACACAGCAAGACAGCAATGACGAGAACTACAAGAAAATAGTTCAGTACATCAAGCAGAAATTAGAAGATAAGAAGATGTCTCCAGAGAGATCCATCAATCTGTTCTACTGTCTGAATGAACTGAACGATCAAACTCTGGTGAAACAGATTCAGACTCAACTTAGAGAAGGAAGTCTTTCATCTGCTGATCTTTCTCCTGCTCAGTGGTCTGCTGTGGCCTTCGTTTTGTTGACATCAGAGGAAGAGATGGAGGAGTTTGACCTTCAGAAGTTTAAGAAATCAGACGAGTGTCTCTTTAGGCTACTGGAAGTTGTGAAAATCTCCAAAAGAGCTCTGTAAGTAATATAAGTCATGTTTTTGCATCTGAAAAAAAGATATCTTAAGCATTCATTTAAATTGGGTGATATGATATTTTTACTCAGTAGTCAGAATACTTTGTATCCCCCCCCCTTCTAGGCTAAATGATTGTAACTTAACAGATGAGAGCTGTTCAAATTTGGCTACAGCTCTCGGATCAGATAACAATCTGGTAGAGCTGAATATGAGCAATAATAATCTACAGGATTCGGGAGTAAAGCAGCTCTGCACTGGACTGGAGAATATTACGTGTAAATTGGAGATACTGAAGTAAGTTGTGACAAGAGACAAATGCCATTATTGTTCTAGATTAGGGCTGTCACGATATTAGATTTTTCATATCACGGTTATTGTGGTCATAAGAATTCATGATATCGATATATTGTGATATCTATAGAAACCTTGGGGGGAAAAAGATATCAGTCAAATTATTTTTTATTTTGTTAGAGTTTTTCTTTTTCACCCAACAAACATAAGGATACTGATAAACACAGGGCACAAGAATCTGGCTTTCTCCGTCTTCTTTGAAGCTCCTATGAAATAACAAGAGAGAAAACACTGTCAGGTTCAACAGTATGATGAATAAATAATAATGATAACACTTTACAATAAGATGCCATTTGTTAATATTATTGTATTAACTAACATCAATGAACAATGAACAATACATTTATTACACAATTTATTAATCTTTGTTCATGTTAATGATAATAGTCTTTCATAGTTCACAGTGCATTAATGTTTACAAACACAACTTTTGATTTTAATAAGGCATAAGTGAATGCTGAAATTAACATGAACTAAGATTAATAAATGCTGTGGAAATATTGTTCAATATTATTTATGTTATATATGTTAACTAGTGTAATTAACTAATGTTAACTAATGAACTTTATTGAAGAATGACCTCAGTGAGGCATTAAGTGCATGGCACTGCGACCAACTTAACATTTTACAGAGTTTAATGTAGCAATGTGGTCGGTCAGTTTTTCAAGATCAGTTTTAATCGTGTAACTGTTAATAGATTTGAACAAAGAAATAAAGTGTTACTTATGCACAGGCCGTAATGATTGCAAATACAAAAACAAGACGAGTAAAGAAAACATGGTACTTATTAAAATAATCACCCTTTACTTTAATATATGAACACAGAAAACCGCTGTTAACAGGTTAATATAACGTTTCCCATTCTATGACTAGCAAAATAATGGCAACGTACTCTAACTCTGCTGAGCACGGCTCTCTTTGGAGTAGCTGGGAGCACTGCGTCGTCTTCTTGTGTAACAGGTGTCAGTGTTAAGGCACAATACTGCCACCTGGGAGCTCAACCAGGTACTGGCCATGGAGTATGTACATGTGGTGTTATCATAAGAGAACTGTTCATTTTAAATATTGCAGTTATTGGTAATACCGGTATATCGTCACACACTAAATTAACACGATATCGATAATTGTTGCTTTGTATATTATGGTTATCGCCAATACCGGTAGCCTATTTCGCGACACCCCTAATATATATATACAACAGCAGACCTAAACACATTTGCCCCGTTGAGCGAAAGGTGACATTGACATAGAAGAACCAGTCTTAAAATTGATGTGAAACAAATCATCAAATCAAGATAAAGTATTGAATTTTTGATTTATATGTTGTTTGATGTTATTTAGTGTTTGATTTTTGGATTTCAGATTACAGTTTGCAGTCAGGCAAAAGATACAAATTCTCCAAAATCTTAATTGATCTTCTTATTCATTGTCTTTTCTCTTTCTGTCTTCAGTCTGTGTGGATGCAGTATTACAGAAACAGAATATTTTGTAAGGAGCCTGAGTATTTTGTGATCTGGTGAAGTCAAGATAGTCTCTATTTCTATGTCTTTACAGAATGTTTTATTTTCTGCTTTTCTCTTTTCCCCAATATAGGTTAAGATACTGTGATATGACAGATGAAGGTTGTTCTGCTCTGACTTCAGCTCTGAAATCAAACCCATCACACCTGAGAGAGCTGGACCTGAGTGAGAATGAACTAGGAGACTCTGGAGTGAAAAACCTCAGTGATCTACTGATGAACCCACAATGCAAACTGGAAATACTAGCGTTAGTATCATAATACTGTACAACAGTTACAGTACAGTGTGATTAAAAGTCACTGTTTAGTTAAACAGGCCCAGTTTACAGTATTTAAACTGTAGCACTGCATCTGTACTGCAGCTGTATTTCTCTTAGTCAAACTTAATAATAGGTGTCTAACTAGGAAATAATTGGGTTTAATTTAAAGTATTTGATAAACTGTACTGGTTGTGAACATGTTCTGCAGAAGTATTATGAGATTTACGTTTGCTGCTTGCAACAATGGATGAGAGACAAAAAAAAAAATGTGTGTCCCTAGTTTAAAAAAAAAAAAAAAAAATGAATGAGGAGAAAACAACAGCTTCTGGCAACTAGAATTTAAAAACAGTTAAAAACAGTTAAACTATGGCAACTAAAGACTATATGGAAGACTATATGCCTACTGTTGCTCTTTTATAAGATGGCCATCAAGGATCTGAACCATTGACCTTTCTGTTTTTGTCTTCAGTCTGTGTGAATGCAGTATAAAAGAGAAGCAGTGTGAGTTCCTGACTTCAGCTCTGAAATCAAACCCATCACACCTGAGAGAACTGGACCTCAGTGGAAATGTACTTAAACACACAAGAGTGAATAAATTTTATGATATACTGAAGGATCCATGCTTTAAACTGGAGAGATTGAGGTGAGGAACATTCACATGTAACAAACAATTTAGTGTTTTGGTATTTTAATGAAACAGAGTGAAAATAAATATTTGTCTCTTTTCTCTGAATGCAGGTTAAGGTCTTGTGATATAAAAGCTGATGATTGTTCAGCTCTGACTTCAGCTCTGAAATCAAACCCATCACACGAGAGAACTGGACCTGAGTGGGAATGAACTAGGAGACTCTGGAGTTGAAAACCTTGGTGTTCTGTTGAGCAGTAATCAAAGCAGGCTGGAGAAACTACAGTTAGTATCATTACACTGTGCAGCAATTACAGTGTGATTTAAATGTACTATTTATTAAGAAAACAGGGCACAAGTTTAAAATGTTTAGCACTGAATTTTCTGCCATTTCCCCTTTTAAAGAAAGATTCAAAAGTACTGTCAGCTAATGGACTGATGGTCCAGTATTTCTGTCAGCAGAAAGATTTATGTGCTGAAATCTGACAAAACTTTGCTGCAAAATGAGACAGAAGTGAGCGGACAAAAACTTGCATGACAATAGATTATTCTAACAGAGTTAAATGGTTTCTATAACACTGATGGTGCTTTTCACTAAATATAAAAGGAGTCATAAAATGCATGTGTCTGGAGGTTTGCTTATGAAGTTAGCAATGTTTTTTTTTCCCCAAAAGTTTGTAACTTTGTCAAAAACACATGCTTTCTTCACTTAATATACTTATATTCCATTTAAAAATGAAAGAACAGTAAACTACACTAAAATTACTTTAAATTGATATTGTGATTTTTCTCACATTAAGAATGTGAAAATAGTCAGTTGAAATGTTTTAATCATTTCTACATTTATAATTCACAAAATCAGATCTGCATTTATAACGTATTTTGACTGAGTGATGATTGTCTAACCTTGGGTTGAATCTATCCTCAAATCCTGGCTAGGAATTGGATTATAGTTCTATAATATATTTTTCATGCTTCTGCTGGTGTATTAATGTGCTATATGACATTTAGTTATGATGCATTTAACTCACACATAAACTTAACATGGATCTGATTCATTGTCTTTTCTCTCTCTGTCTTCAGTCTGTGTGGATGCAGTATTACAGAGAAACAGTGTCACACCCTGACTCAGGCTCTGTGTTCAAACGTTTCACATCTGAGAGAACTGAACCTGAGTGAGAATAAAATAGAAAACACAGGAGTGAATCACTTATGTGACATACTGAAGGATTCACACTGTAAACTGGAGAGACTGAGGTGAGGATCATGCGTAAAAAATGCTTAAAATAATTTCAACATTGCAATTTATCTGGTAACAGTTTTTACCTCAATACTAAATATCTAGAGTCTGAGTTTACATTATATTTGTGGAAAATAATTCCTGTTGTGTTTTATGAACTGATGAAAGCAGGGTCTGTTATAAACACCTGACAGGTACCAAACACATGGCGGGTGATAATTTCATCACTGATAAGCTTTAAATGTGCAGTGTGGCACAAAGAACCTCAGTTGTGTTGTGTTTTTTTCATCACTGATAAGCTTTAAATGTGCAGTGTGGCACAAATAATAAAAATGGTGAGGCCACAGAGAGTGACACAACAGCAGTGGTAACGTAGTATCAGCCAAGCTGCTGAAGTACATGCGCCTCACACCAGACCAACGAGTGTAAGAAACAGAAGCGCGAAAAGGTAATTAGTTTTAATGCAAGAAATGATGTTTGTGATAAGAGTAACTGTAAAGATATTATAACATTAACAGAAAATAACATTAATAAGTTGCTGAAGAGTGAATGTGTTCCTGCAGAAACTTCTACACTTCTACTGTGCTTTTATTTTTATTTATTATGTATAATTTGTTCATTTTTAAACTGCCCTGTTTCCTTCATTTATAATTTAAAACATCAGAGAACTTCTGTTGGTCAATAATAATATGAATCTCCCTGTCAGATCTGAACTCAACACAAAATTCATCATGTGGGGGGAAATAAATTGTACATTCTAAAAGTAAATGCATCAGTCTGGTGCACTTTCAGGAAAATTAAGAAGCTGGATCTGTTAAAGGGTACAAAACATACACAGTTTCACCTAATCTCATGTTAAAGGGTTAGTTCACCCAAAAATTAAAATTATGTCATTAATGACTCACCCTCATGTCGTTCCAAACCCGTAAGACCTCCGTTCATTTTCGGAACACAGTTTAAAGATATTTTAGATTTAGTCCGAGAGCTTTCTGACCCTCCATTGAAAATGTATGTACGGTATACTGTCCACGTCCAGAAAGGTAATAAAAACATCATCAAAGTAGTCCATGTGACATCAGAGGGTCCGTTAGAAATTGTTGAACCATCGAAAATACATTTTGGTCCAAAAATAAAAAAAAATGACGACTTTATTCAGCATTGTTTTCTCTTCCGGGTCTTTTGTGAGCGCGTTCACGATGCTGCAGTGACGTACGACGCTGCTGAGGTTTTTTTTTGAGCGCGTTATAGATATGTTCCGGCTTCAGCAGCGTCGTACGTCAACAGTCACAGCAGTCATGCTCACAACAGACCCGGAAGATGCCAGTTGTGCCATTGATGGAAACATATTTTGGTTGTGTTTCCAAAAACTAAGAATGTCTCTATCATTTTCCATGGGCTTTTGCTTCAAATATTGTTCTAGTTCATCGACCCTGGTATCCAGTTCAGCATCCTCGATGTCAGCCCACTGGCTATAAGTGTTGCACTGGTCCAGGTGCTGGCCCAGCCATCTCCTCTGTATCTTCCTCTTGCATCTGCTGGGCATTCACCTCAGTTGTAGCTCTTTTAGGGAAGCTGGCCAACTCTCCACGTGCACTTTCATATATTTCCTCCCTCTCTTTTGCGGTGAACATCCGAAGCTGCTTGAATTTTGGCCAGAGCAGCACGGCAAGCTTTTCATGGTGTCCCAGAACTATACGTTCAGCCAAGAGTCCCATGCACCTATTAAATAGAATAGAATAGAATTAGTTGAATAATCCATCAAAAAAATTAATTAGGTCTAACTATAGCAAACAGTGAAAACATTAAATGGATAATAATAATAATTCTTTTTTTATAGAGCACATGTACATATACAGGCAATCTGTTAGAAAATTATAAGAGTAATTATTAGACACTTACCTGTGTTTCAGTATCCTGAGCGGCACTGGATCAGCTTGGGACTGTGGGATTTGGCAGTGTGTCATCAGCGTGGTTTTTGCAGAGGGCCACTAAGTTGATTGTGCAATATTTTGAGCCACTGAGCTCTTCAGTTGCCTGCTTAAAAGGCTGCAGGAATTGGACAAGCATCTGAAGAATGTCTTTGGATATGTGACTCATGCGATGCATCTCTCCTCGTTCAAGCAGAATGGACTGAATGTCTTCAAATGCATTAAGCACAGATTTGACCATCTCCAGTTTAGTATTTCATCTTGTTTCACATTCTTGTTTCAAAGTCAATGCTTAAGTCGTAGTTGTAATCCAGAGTGTTTAAAAAAATGTTGTCAGGGTCTTGCATTGCTCAATGCAACTTCTTTGTTCTTGCAGTACTTCTTCCTCATCTCCATCATGCTCTTCATCACCTTCCTTAGACTTCTTAAAGGTGTGCTTCAGCACTGTATTCAGTACGTGTGTTATACAGCTTTTGTGCAACATGCACACACCTTGGTCACTGACAAACACAAGCCTGTCGATCTCATCTGGGACCAGACCAAATTCACCTAGTTGCTTGAGCAGTTCTGTCTTCAGGTTTAAAGCCGTTTTCTTTGCCCCGGATGGAAATGCACATGTACATATGATCCTGGTATTAAACTCCCAGGCATTATCTATATAATGCAGTGTGATGCAGGTGTAACTGACCTTCCTATGGTCATCTGTCCACATATCTGTGGATGCTCCGCATGCCAGTCCTTCAGCTATGGCTTTCCTAACTGTTGGCAGGAGCTCTGTTCTGACTTTCATATTTCTTCTGTGTGAAATGAGATACCGTCACACCAGATGGAAGTAAGTCCTTCACATTACACCGGCCATGTGTTGCTCCCGTGTCTAATATTGTCTGCACCAAGTCGGTGAACGCGGGAGTTTCAAACATGCTGAAGGCCCTTAAATCCTTTGCGCAGAATTTAGTGCATTCTTCCAAAATCGCATCCTTTGCTTTTTTTGGAACTACACCCAATCTAAGAAAAAGCGCCACTGAAGATTGGGTCAAGACATTTTTACCACATGACCTGGTGTGCTTTAAAAGATGCGATGTGCCAGTTTTTGCTGAATCAAACTTCAACAGTGCGTCACACGTATTACACTTAACTGCACTCACTTTTTTCTGATGTTTGTCTACAATATGCATGAAGGATGCCCAGACAGAAGAGGTGCCCATAAGGTTTTACCTCGCTTTTATCGCACATCGCTCATGAACGTATCCATTATTACCGTGCGTGCACTTGCATTAACTCTCAGTCTGCGCGCTCTGCTTCTAACGGCAGAGAGAGAGAGACAGAGATCGCTTTTTTTTGGCTCACACTTTTCTTTTCCTAATTTTACAAGTTGCAAGTTACAAAAAACACAAGCAGTGTCTGATCACAGGGTGTTCTCCGAGTCTGATGACTCCGATCGCACGGGTATTACACACAATGTTAAACAGACCCGGGACCCGAAGTAATAGATTCGGACCTGACCCAGACCCGGCTGATCATTTAAAATATAGACCCGAACCCGTACGGGTCCCGGGTCGACGGGTCTTGTTTATAAAACATTCGTCACTGAAATGACAAGAACACACAAACGCACTTGCTACACTCCGTTGCTGCCCTGTAAAAACAAACTGCATCCACTGTTCGTGTAACGCTGGGTTCTTTGGGAAGCTGAACACGGTAAACTTTCCCTCACATCCAAAGCACCCACTTATTTGGAGACATTCTTGAACAAATCCTATGCAGCGCTGCCGAGGATTTTCCCGAATGAAGCGCGTTGATGAGCACTTGTGTCCTCGCTCAGCTCTCCTCTGGCCAACGTGTGCGTGGGCGTGCTTTTCCGAGAGAAATGCTCATATAAGGAGTTCCACCATTGTCTACGTCATTAAATCCACAATCGAAAAAAAAAAACAGCCGAAAACTTGTACCAACCCGGAAGTAAGAGATTTTCGTCATTCGTCCAAATTATTTTTTAAAACTTTGGCCATGTTTAGCATGAGAATCCTTCTCTTTAACACTGTGAACAACTCTGAATACATGAAACACTGTAGCCCCCCTTTAAGAGTTTTGTGAGAGGTTTTTCTTATTTTGTGGCCATATAAATAACAACTGCACCAAATTTCAGATTTTTGCTCAGTTTGGAATAATATCGATCTGTTTCTCCTCCTCAAGTATGAGCCCCATATTCTTATTATATATTATGGTATATGAGCCATAAAATCCTGATTTATCAAATATGACACAAAACATAAAACACATGAAAATATTTTTTCTTTAATATTTTGTCTAAAGGTTAAAAAAATCCAGTTAAAAAAAATTAAATAAACAGATTTTTCTGACTATTATTTCATTCAGGCTTTTTATTATATATATATATATATATATAACAAAAAAGAAGTTTTAAAATAACAATACTTTTGAAAATACAATAAAATAGTACACAAAAAAATGGAGGGATCCTAAATCTCAGTAAATGTAAATTTTTATTATTTAATTTTTTTATATTTGTTATTTTCTGGCATGTTTTTGGTCCAGATTAAAAAAAAAAAATTTGAAAATTGAAAATAAATACTAAGTTTTTGTGTTTTGTGTTTTTGTTTGATAAACAAAAATGTGTAAAAAAATATGTGAGGGGGACTGAAATAAGTTGTGTAATGGAGGCCAGCGAGTAGGTGCTGTGCAGGGAAACCTCACTTTCCTGATCTCAAGAGACGCACTAGCGACTGACGCTAGTGGCTGCAGTAACTTAGCCTCCTTGTTAGTGCATCCGCCTCCCATGCCGGAGACCCGGATTCGAGGCCCACTTTGTATTCATTTTGGCGAGGCCGAGGTGTGGCGGTGAGGACCCGGGAGAGAGGGGTTACAGTTGCATGTCAGGAACAGAAAGTAATGCAGTCTGCTTTGTTTTTTGGGGGTTCCATGAGCACCAGAGACATACAGTCTGACACACTGCATTGTGGAAGCAGTTTATGTTAATGAGAACTTTTGAAGATTTTTGGTTCATTATCAAACTATGGTGGGACAAATTAGACTATGGCGGGCAACCATAGTTTAAATAATTAATAAAACTGTGAATATCTCTGCCAGTGGAAATCCATTAGCTGAAACTGATCATCACATGGTTTCCCATTGAAGTGACTGTGATTTTGCCTACAAAATTATGCTAAGAAATGGCGAACGTGTCTGTGCCCTCTGGATGAAAGTAAAAATAATTTTCTTCCTCTGTCTTGTCTTCTGTCTTTCTAGTCTGCATGACTGTGGCATTACAGATGTTGCTTGTTTGGCTCAGTCTTTGGCTGAAACAAAAGCACTTCTATTTTTAAAAGAGCTTGATCTGAGTAACAATAAAATGGGAGACTCAGAGCAGCAGCTGAGTGATGTGCTACGAGACTCAAACTGTGAACTGAGGTGAGTAAACATTCATTTGTCGCAGTCATGCTAACACCAACAGGCAAGCATCAAAAAAAAAAAAAAAGATGATCAGTACAGTTGACTGCTGCGTGTCGTCACAAAAGCTTATCATTTTCATGTGTTTTTAAGCCTTACCACTTGCCAATTTAAACATTCAACAGAGTTTAAAGCATTCAAACACAAGACGTGGAAAAGCTTAACTGAGCAGGTGGTTACTCGCGCACTGTGTTCACAAGCAGAGAGCCGTGTCTCACAGACAGTAACCCTGAACCGAGCTCTCCTTAGCTGAGTTCTCCTCGAAGCTCCTCCTGCACCTGAACAAACAAATACAAATCGCAGTTGTTTAAACAAACAAAAAATGATGTGAAAGAGCCCTATTCGGCACCCTCGGTGTTCTGGTGTTCAGGGCTCACTCAGAGAGAGGCATCTCAAAACTCTTGAACACCGAATTTGCCTCTTTTTGATCTTGTACCGACAAATACATACAAAATATGTCAAAATAACTGTCTTGGAAAGTATGTTCAAAAAAACTGACGGTTATGTCTTAAGTGAAAGTAAACAGATTTGAACACCATGTGTTTCTTATTTGTTGCATTCATTGTCTCTTAAAGTGACCTCTGAAAGAGGGTTAGACTTTCAAATGAAATAATGCAGCAGTAATAAAAACATACGTGTATGTGATCGAATGCTTTTATTGTATTTTTTTTTATTTTTATTTTTATTACCTGAATGCTATTTTTTGCATTTTTTACAGGTGAAGACAAGAGGAGGGAGAAGAGGCTGATGAGCTTGCAAAAGAGCCTTGATTAGTAAGAATGCCAGGTCTATAGTATAAGAGAGAGATTGTCCAATTATCAAATGACAAACTAAAAGTCTAAATGAAAATTAAGTTAACATGCTACATGTACAACAGATTCAAAATCAGTGACCTATAATAGAGTCATTTTAAAAAGATCAGTTGGTCCTGTGCCATTTATATTTTAAAAATTTATACCAATTTGTTTTTTTTTACATTTATGTATGTTTTATATTACATTTCTCTATATATAACATTTTTATATACAGCCCCAAGTGTGTTATTCTAAATTTGTTTTTTTGTAAGTTCTGTATCTGTTCTCAGGAGAAACTGTCTCCGTCCTCTGTAAATAAGACAGAGCTTTGACTGATGTAAGAGTTCGTTGTGGATGAATCTCGTTCTCGGCTCAACCCGGCACAGACTACTCTTTACTAGTTTAGAATTTATGTAGCATATTATATGACTTTCAGTTCATACTGTCTACATGCGTTTCTTTAGTGAGTTTAATCTTCTCTTGTATTGTAATTGTAATGTGTTGCCATATTATAACTATAACAAATAAATAAACACTTGATCATTTTATTTAGGTTTGAAAGCAGTTGTATTAATTCAATAGCCATCTATTAGTATATTGGAGAGACACACAGGGCTCAAATTGAGGCCGTGTCGAATTGCGGGGAATTTTTTACCCCCCCGTCAAATAATGACAATGAAGCATCCCCTTGTTTAAAACCACCATTTACATCCGTGTACCATCACCCTTTTATATTAATAATGTGTATGGTATGTCCGAATTAGCAATAGGGCAGTGCAGTAAATTGAAATGTTAAACATTCTCTACTTATTCACAAAGCACAACTTAAATCGCAGCGAATTGGGGCCAATCAGAACTCGGTACTGTAACAAGTTGCTCACATTGCTATAGCAAGTTTTCGTAAATTTTCACACGCAAAATGTGTATTATGCGCACACTGTTTGAAGTCATTTTAAAAAGATGAAAGATAACAGAAAAAAGCTTGGTTTTTTCCTTGATTATAATGTTTAAAGACATTCCTGGGACAATTGTTATTGTGCTATATGTGTGCACTGTGAAGGCAATTGAGAGATGATGGGTGAGTGGGCGAAGAGCTGGACATTGTCGAGTCACCGACTTTGCAAAAAACCAAAACAAAACACAACGTCCCTTGAGGATGTACCAGAAGCACTCACACTGTGTGATGAAGCATGGTTAGAATGCCCCCATAATTAAAGCAAGTGAAACAAAAAAAAAACATAGAACTGTGTTGTCCTGTGAGTCACCCGTAGTTTTCTGAAAGAACGTTTTGAAGCTTCAAAAGTGAGACCCCCCCCCCCCCGCGAAACGAAGCGGGTCGTTTTTCCGCCATCTTGGCAGCAACGTCCACCACGTGTCCTACTCCCAGATAATCGAAAATGGTAACAAAAGTGGCGGGCGATGTTGGTTTGCTGAAGCAACGCTCCACCTAGCTTGACCGGCCAGTCCGTCAGCAGGCGGGCAACCCACCTGCACTCAAGTGGCCACGGCCGTTCCTTAATTATGCAAAACTTTAAGGCATTAATATAAATTAAAACTGATGGGTTATAAAAAAAAATTCACCCCCCAAAAATTATCTATGACCAAATCATGATATTTTTTGGTACCAGGCTGTAAACATGTTTTTTCTGCTGTAAAGTTGGGCATTTTAACATGGGGAGGTCTTAGTGGGATTGGACTTCCTTTGCAGCCAGCCCTCAAGCGACACAGTCGATGAATTGTCTTGAACAGTTTTTAATAGTCACTTCCTCGTGTTGGGCGTCACGAGAGAGAGCAGCGAGTTGTTTCTTGCCGTTTGATAGCAACACGATTGTTTTGTTTCCTTGAACGAATCGAGCCTAGCCAGCGTCTCCAATGTGCACACTATCTATGCTCAATTATATGTTACTTATTAGATACATTTGTCTTTGCATTTATCCTACATTGTCGGATCGCAGGGACTTGTTTCGTTTCTAATTAAAATCAAGCTGTTTTGAATTTCGAATCGTTTTTTTTGATTGAATGATTCAAAAATAATTTATTAAAACATTGTAATCTTGCTACCTATTGGTTGGTTTCTTATCTATCATGATTTTTAAAGGTCAGGCCTAAACCAGACAATTTGGTGCCAGGCTTTAATATCGCCAGCACAATATTTAATTTTTATCACAGTTTAGCAAGATTAGTCGACGCAAAATTCCTCCATTTCCAGGCACCAGGAAGGACAAAAAAAAGCTTATAAATAATAGTTAATTTAAATAATGGCTCATTTTTTCACTAATAGAAAAACCCTTTTAAAAATTATTACATAATATGTTGTAATCATTATGTAGTAAATTAGATTACAGGAACACCCAACACCCCCGCGCCCCGCGAAAAAGAACACTCTGACCACCACATCCCCCCTGAAATATTTTCATAATTAGCACTGGACGTGGAGATACTGCAGTCCAACACAACACGATCAGCGATGCCAATATTGTTCTGGCTTGAAAAAGTAAGTCACATCTGGGCAGTTCCTCCCAAGCTCACCACTACCAAGACGGTCCACACACACCATCACACTATGTGAGGCGTACAAGCAATCAGAGTCCCCCCCCGCTGTTACGGTGTTGATAGTTTTGTCTTTCCATTTGAAATGTAATTAAGCCAGATTAGATGGTGGCGAGTAAATACTAACCGTTTTTTTTTTTTTTTTTTGGGCATGTCATGAACACGCCCCCTTTCGCCCGATCTGGTGGTCAACCAAAGGATGAACCTCTGAAGGTCAGACCTCAGTGCGTTCACCATTTGAAATAATAAGCCCTCTAGCTGCTATAGCAAATACTATTGTCTTTCTTCTGTTCCACCTAATGCGTTTTCACAGAAAAATTATTATTTATTGCATTATAGTTAATCAAGCCACAGGCTGTTTTTTAATTAGCTGTGCTTGTTAATGGTTGAAGCTCGCGCTACCCAGTAGAGCGGAGCAGAATGGTGGAAGCAAGAGATAACAAATACAAAAAAGTGTAAAAGGGACTAGCCCTTGTGGTAAATCGTAATTAATTATTGAGTCACTGACTGTTCTTCTGACTACGATCAAGGTCCAGTCCCTAAAGTGGATGCGGGGCCGAGAAAATACGACCTTATGAAAGTTGTCTAGTATCTTCCTAAAAGCTACAGCTTATATCACTACAAGAATAAAGAAAGACCCTCCACACTATAGGCATGGTAGATACCCTTGCTATAAGCAGAAAATGCATGAAATTGAATGCCTTCATTTGCCAAAATTGCATGCATGAATAGGAAATCTGGTACAACATCAAGTAAGGTTGAAGTGTTGTGTAACAATACGCTATAGGAACAAACGGAAAATTGAAAGAACTGTTCACTTTTGAGTGCACATTTTAAACAACGTCTTTCACATCTCTGAAAAGACTTCAGCCGCATCCCAACTTGCAGGAGGTTGAACAGGTAGACTGTGCTTTATTTTAATGGCATCCTGTATTGTGTGAGAGGATCATATAGCAAAAGAAACAATATTGCTGAGAGATGAGACCAATACTGGAATCCCAGCTGCATCACAAACCATAAGAAAATGATTCCAGAATCTTTGCTTCAAATGATGGTTTGTATAATGGATCATGTTGTCATAACCTTATTTGAGGGGCAATAGGCCTTTACTGACAGTCACACGAGCTTTATTGACAGCTGACCAATCATAACGCGTATATTATTGCTTCTCTTCTGCCAGCCACTGCTCATCCACCATCTTGCCTGACAGCTACAGCTTCCATATACATCCATTTTAAAAAACGGGGTGAAAAAGATAGACTGAACTGAAACTTTTGCAATATGACGTGTGCGTGTCATTACGCCTGGTGCAGGGAAAATCTGACAGGTATGGATAAAATGTCAGGACATATGCATGCCTTGCAGCGCTGAAGTTAGCATGTATACTAAAAAACATCATACACATAATAAATATCTAGACGCCTCATTGGCCACTTTGAGCCGTTGTTGCGATACGTTCAACGTGCAATGTTTTAATCCGGGCAAGACTGCTTTATCTAAAAACAATGAGCTAAAAACGGGGGAGCTGCGTTTGTTTTTTTTTCTGGATAAAAACACAATAACATTTAATGCCGATTTCAGTGGTTTGTGATTCATGATGGAGTTAAAAATAACTGGCTTGGTAATAACTATAGCATAAAGAGAAATATATTCACTTTACTGATGTTTGTATGGCACCTGGCCAAAGTTCATACATTTGTTGATAAGATCATAAGTAGCACTATTTCATGAATTCTTGATTACCTTCTGAGGCTTGACATTTCACACTGCCTAAAACATTTGACACTCTTTATACAATGTGTAACAACTCCCCTGCAGAAATACAAATGATTGTCATTTCCAGCAAACATAACCACATCATAATTATTATTTTATTTATAAAGAAATTTTAAAATTACAGTGATGGAATCCAAATATACGCCTAGTCTTGTCATGCATGGTTTTAGCATTTTCCTGCAGTATTTATTGAATTTTTTACATTTTCTCTCTCTCTTTTTCTTCTCACTTCTCATTTTCACACAGAAGCCAACACTCTGTAGAGCTATTTTTACAGCTCTATTTCTGGTCTTCTCCAGCTTTTTAAAAACCAACGCCAGTAACAGACAGATGTTGACTTCACAACAGCAGCCACAAAACAGAGCAGCAGTTTTTTTTTTCTTTTTTCTATGGTCTGAGCTAAACACCCCCCAATACTATAACAAAACTGTCTAAACTCTTTAAAGCTTTTAGTAGTTATAGCCTTATTTTCTTCAGACTAAAAATAGTCGTTTGAATAAAATCAGCATCTTCTTTGGCTTCAGACTCTCCAAACTGTGCACTCGGCTTCTCGCCCCCGTCGGCGTCGTCGACGCCTCTCGTTTACTTTGAATGAGTGACGCAAAGCGCCGCTGAACTGGAATTGTGGGCCCGCTGTTCCCAAGCACAATGCGGCAGAAGTTGGAAACTTTTAAATTTTTCAAGCGCCAATGCAAGCGCCAATCTATGCATTTACCCTGGTGCAGACGCTAGCCAATCGTGATCTTGCAACACCAGAAAGCTAATGTGATTGGTTGCTGTCACACTATGACGGTCGCGTACAGTCCATAGAAACGCCCTACATCAAGAGAGTCGAAGCCGACGTCCCGTGCAGTCTATGTCGATGTGATGAATGTATCCAGCAGATGACGCTCCCCAGAGCCCCCCTAGTGACTAAACATCAAAACATATTTAAGCATAGCCATATATGTCATACATGACGGTTTAACTGGGCTCAGAAAACTGATTAGCAGTGATTATATAGGGCAGGCTAATATTAAATAAATAAAATAGTCATTACGTGCATTAATCCGTCAGTATACAAAAATATCAAAGATATGCATATATTTAAAGTACTGTACTGTACCGTACAGAACACCATTACATAATTAAAAGACACCATCAACTTTTACCAATTAACCAAAACCCTACTCTATAGTATGCTGTGGTTATATAGCGTTGGTAGCACCTCATGCCAGAAAGAATTACAGTTTGTTGTGACTGGGTCCATGACTTTTACATTTCATGAAAGGTAACTATGTAATTAAGGTAACAAATAAAATCGATGGCAGGGCAGGGTTTGTGCTTATCATTCAGCTGGTAGACTTCATACCATATGATCTATTCCTACCACTGATCTATAAAAAGCCCCTTTCACTCAGAGCATTGAAAAAGTAAAACTGCCATACACAAACACGTCCCAGGATTAATGCTGATTGGCCCCATTTACACTGCATGGTTCAGCACCCACCTCCGATTTTTTCCTATCATGTGCACAGATCGGATATGACCATTGAACGTGTAAGCAGGAAAAAACCGCATGGATTCAGATTTTCTCAGATCGGATTCAGGCCTCATTCATATGTGGTAATAAATCGAGATGAATCGGATACGTGCATTTGCGTGTGCCATGTAAGGCGGACAAATCGGATATTCCCCAGTAAATGCGAGTCGTACGTCATTAAAAAGTGACGTCAACTCAGGTGGACACCACAAACTGAGATCACATGACGTATTATAGGCGCGATGAAGGACGAAGGATACACACAGTGGAGCAATGCGGAGGTTTCATGTCTTTTTAAGTCCTCTTTTTTTTTTCTCCGCCGTACGAGACCAATGTTTTGCTGATTTTTTGTTGACTTTTCAAAATATTGTGGAAAGCAAAACACTGTATAATTTTATTTGCATCTGCATCCATTATATTTCATGCTGTTTTACTTCTGTTTCCGGGTCAGAACGTCTACTTTTGTAGTTTCAGCAGTGCATAGTGTAAATGCAAAAATCGGATACGGGTCACTTTTAAAAGATGATGTAAGCGGGTCGTCAAAAAAATCGGATATAGTCAGAAAATCGGATTTGGGCATCAAGACCTGCAGTGTAAATGCAGCGGCTGTCCCAGCACTGATCACTGTTGTGTCATCTGCAGATTTTAATAAGGGAATCTGAGCTGTGGGTGGAAATTAAGTCATGAGTAAAAAGTGATTACAGGACAGGGCTCAGGACACCACTGTGGTGCTCCAGTATTCAGGGTCAGATTTCTTGGTCTGACAGTCTGTGACTGTGTTCATCACTTTGTGAAAATGGAATAAGAACAATATCATAATTTAATGCTGTCATCATACTGTTTTCAAACCAGTGAACTTCTATCAGATAGATTTCTCCATGAAGGCCTTGGTTCAGACAAATATGTACTCTCCAGATCAGGCCCTGTCCAGACTCTGTTGGTGCTCTTTGACGCTAAAACCCTTGTTATTCAGTTGATCTCAACTACACTTCAGAAAATCAAAGTTTAGTTTTTAAAACAATATTATATAATATGAAATAATGCATGAAATTAGTATATAAATTATCTGTTGTTTTACAATACACAAAATGACCACTAGATGACATCCCAACTCCATTTTCTAATTTGAAAACTTAACACATTGTAACTTATGAATGATTTGGACTACTGGCCTAGCACGATTTTTACAGAGGGGGCCAAAGTAAATATGCTGTTCAGGGGGCCCATAAACCATAGCAGTGCCTCTGAGTAGAACTTGAGTAGACTGGTAGGATTAGGGTTAGAATAAGTTGACATACTTGCAAAGTTACTTATAGTCAGTAGAATATCTGTTGGGAGACCATCACAATAAAGAGTTAGCAGATATTAATCAAACAGTCTACTAATACTCTTATTGTCAACAGAATGCTCAAAAGGGACTATCAAAATAAAGTGTTACCAAAGACACTTAGGAATATAGGCTACTGCTGAAGGGAAAGCAATGAGAAATATATTTTCTCTTTCAACTTTATGTTGTGTGTAATAAATATAATTAATTTGTTTTTTTTTTTTGGGGGGTGGGTCGAAGAGGGTCATCGCCCAGGGTGTAAATTTCAATTGTAGACCCGCCACTGTGTAAAAGTCACAGTTGCATGCTTAAGGCAAATCTCTTAATGTCACTGTGTCCCGATGTTATCTGTTTAGTCCTAAGGGAGCTGCAGTTGTTGTCATCTGCTTTAGCTGATCATACTGACAGAGTTATATATGAGGTTGTACATCGCAGGTAATAGTAAATAGGCCTATATATTAGCAGGTCTACAGTTATTACCTAAAGAGGATGACGAATTCCACGAAATGACCCCTTGACGCTTTAAATAGTATGAACGGTAACACAGCCTCCTTCAGACAGAAATCACGTGATTTGGAGGGTTTGGACGAGAGCTCATGTGAAAACTACCTGATCGCTGCTGTCTTTCAGTTTGGATGCGGCCGAGGCGCGACATTACTATGAGGAACCTTTCTTTCCTTTTTTTTGTGTTTTAATTTACTCGTGAACGGTGAGTCACATTTATTTATTTCATTCATTTAACACTTTTGATTTACTATAGTAAATCGGAAACACAAAATTGTCATTAGCTGTTATTCTCTATGATCTTATTCTTTACTAATTACACTGAATAAAGATAGAGGAGGCACCATAAGTGTTAGTAATTACACTGAATATTGTGCACGCGCGTGTTTTTTGTAACGAAACACTAGAGGTCGCTTGTGTTAATATTAATATTGTAGCTCTATAATCTCCTATCGTGATTTTCCTGAAAACTGATAGCAACCAAATATATTGGTTACTTTTTTTTTTTTTTTTTTTTTTGTATCTTTATGTAACTCGAAAACTGGTTTAGTTTAAGTCTTTTGTGAGTTGTTGTTGCTGTTGGTCGTTTTGGGTGCGGCATAGAACAGACACAAACAGATCACACTCCATCATCATAATCCTTTATTTATTTATTTATTTATTTTATTGTTTGTGGGTGATGAGTGATGTTCCATTGTGTTGTTTCGACACAAGCCTACCGGAAATAGAAAAAAAAAAAGGAATAAACCACCATCAGACTTCTAAAGTCAAGTAGGCCTACAAATATTGATGTTTTAACAAAGAATCAGTTTTACTTGTTCAGATTAATAATGCCACCCTACCCTTAAACATTTTATTAGATTTTTTTTCCAGGCCGGCGCCTAATCAATTTATGAACATTTTTAACGAAAAACAGAAAATAATATTGCAACCATTCCATACAGTAACTAAATATCCAACTCAGTCCTGTCATTTGAGTCAAATATAGCCTCTACCCTGCCCTGTTTTGCAAGTCCATGTGTGTTCAGGAAAGTATTTCAAAATGTTTGCTGAGTCCTGCTCTGTTATTTAACATCCATTAACATGTTTGCGAATCCACTTATGAGCCAGTGGTGAATTTTTAATTTCGTACCTCAATTTTGTTTTGTCCTGTAAATCCTTTTTTTTTTTTTACAGAACTTCCGCTGTCTCCCCAGGAGGATGGTGGTTTTCTAATTTTATCAATAAAGCTTTTACAATCCTTTCCGAGAACTAATGTTAACGGATTGAGCCTTACTACCTGTGTTAGTCCTTAACATGCTGACTCACCCAAAGCTTAATACTTTAACAACTTTATGCAGTTTCCTAAGCTTTTAGACCTATTGTTCAATGCAGAACTTAGTTTCTTTTCTTTTCAATTACTTAACATGAATGTTTTACCCTCTTATCCTAGACTTGGGTCAGAGGATTTCACTGGGTCATAGGATCTCTAGAGTACAGAAGACGAGGCTGAGTAGCTCTGGGTCCGCCGGAGGTGTCCGCATTTTAAAGGCTGCATAAACAATAACCCCCATCATCGGGGAAGTCCTCATTTAAGAAAAGAAAACCGTTAATTGCAAAGTAAAAAGAAATTAGTAGTTTTTAAACCTCACAAGGAATAACAGCTCAATTTTTATTATGGTTAACTTTTTCTTAAATAAGACATCCTCAATGACATATACAGCCTTCAAATGCGACCCTAAAGTGTTCTTAAGATTTGAATCTTGTACAGTGGTGTGTGTGTGTGTGTGTGTGTGTATAGCATAATTTTAATTTTTGGGGTAATTGGGTAAATTGCACTTTTTTGTTTTGGTAGATTATTTTTTTTGTTTCATTGATGTTTGTTTGCAGGGAAAATGTCACCAGTTTGTGGTTTGTCCCTCCTTGGACCTCTCTTGGTAAATTCACCACTGCTGACCGGGAGCAACCCACAAACCTTGCCGTTTTAGAGATACTCTGACCCAGTCTGGGCCTCTGACCAGCATCTCTTCATTACAGATATATGGAGCGTTTCAACAATAATAACATAGATGTTAAAACAGAAAAACTGAAAATAATCTCAGAATAATTATTTGTAAGTAATTTTAAACATTTCCTTCACAAATAAGTACCGTATAGTATTAGAGTGATGGAATCAGATGGTAATGCCATGATACTTTGTTGGCACCTTAGTACTTACATGGCGCTACGATTATACCATGATACAAAAACATAGTAGTACTTGATAAACTGCTTTTCATGCTTTCTGATGTTTGTCAGATATACAACAGATGTTTTCAACATGAAGTGCTTTTTAGCAAACATCTTGGAGATGTAGGCCTTCATGTCCTACTTAAAAATATTTAACATTAATCTTGCAATAATTAACAACGTTAATTGTTAATTAATTGTTTATTAATTAATTTAATCTAATTTTTTTATCTTTGTTAATTAATTTTTTATTATTTTTTTAACTTTTTGATGTTAGTCTTTACAATATATATAGGTTTTTTATGATAGTCTATATAAGAGTGAAGATTGTTTTGATGTAGATTAATTATAGAGATAATTTTTTTGGTTCAAATCAAGTATTGATTCTGTTCAGTTCAATAACCATGTGAAGTTCATCAGTTATGAAATGAGTTAATTTCACCTACAAGCAGTTGAATCGAACTTCGTTCAGGAAAAGAAAATCCATCATTGCGATTCGATGACTTTCCAAAAGAAGAACAAAAACAGAGGATTATGGCAGTAAGAAGAAAGAAACATGTCAAAATGACTGTAACTCACTCCCTCAGGTCTGTAATAAATCATCTCGCTACTATAGACTATAGGCCTATCGTCATTTAATGCCAGGGCAATGTAAAATTATAATAATGTCTTAAACGTGCTTTAAATAATAATAATAATAATAATAATAATAATAATAATAATAATAATAATAATAATAATAATCACTAGATTTTGATTCTGTGTATATGCATATTTGTAGAGGTACCATATAACCAAATATCATCATACCTAATGGTAGCTGAATAAATGCAGGATGTTTTAACTGATGATGAAGACAATAACTACGATAGTGAGTAAATGGTCTATCTCTGTTCTTCAAGACATCTCTCGATATTTTATTAGAGGAGTTTAGGAAAGGATCAGGTTTAACGCTTAAAAATTTTATATGCTTGAACTCTTTTATATCTATAGATTTTAATTTAGTATCATAATGATTACTTTAAAAACAAAAACTTATATTTAACAAATAAAAAATGCTCCAAGCAGTTTTCTAAATTAACTTAATCAAAAAAAAAAAAAAAATTAACTTAATATATATATATATATATAATCACTTTGTCAGTACATACAAGAAGCAAAACGAAATATAATCACTTTTGCCGAGGTATACAACATACAAAACTGAATCATTTTAATAGCTGAAACAGTAGTAGAAACTGTTTTGGGAGAAGGGTGGAAAAATATGCTTCGTGAAAATCGCCTGTCCAGTTCAGCAAGCAGTGACTCAGTCCAACACATTTTTATTCTCTGGTTTATTAAAATGTACGAGTATCCATTATTCAGTTAACTTGCTAAAGCATGAAAATAATGAAAAAAGAGTCCTCTCATGTAGCCTGTCGATAAGTTAAGAATCATGATGACAAATTGCGGCTCACAAGGATGGGGCTTAAATGTCATAGAAATTAATTTTGCCCAAAACGTAGGCTACTTATTATATCCACTTAAATAACAAGATAATACAAATAAAATGAGAAGATTTAAACTATTTCATTTTAATATTTTATTCATAGCTCAGACAAAATTATGATTTGCTCTCGTCTGGAGAGTAAGTGCCCCCACCCCCCAGACCACCCCCTGCCCTAAACTCTGCCTATGACCCACACACACACACAAGGAGTGGCAGAGACCTCTCACCCACCTTCACGGCGGTAATGGCTACAAGTTTCTGGAGCAAAAAGCTGCTGCATGAGTGTGGAACATTTGACACAAAAATAAAACATCAACAAAAAACACTGACCAAGTTTTCCCCTCCATGTTTAATCCTGGCTTGTCGGGAGGCACAGCTTTAAGAGGCCATTTCTGTTTAATGATGTCACCGAATTTTACCACTGTTTTTTGAAATGGATGTGTGAGATGGTGCTTTATCAGTATTAAAATTGTGAATAGTGCATTTTTGCATTTACCGGTAAAGTCTTTTCAGTAATTTTATGGTAATTCACTCTTAGCCTATTACCAGAGCTGGGTAGATCACTTACAAATTGTAGTCTGCTACTGATTACAAATTACATGACCTAAATTGTAGTTAGTAATGTAGTCCATTACATTACACATCTTGACTCAGATAATAAACTTTTTGATTACTTTTATTTGACCTAACTTGTTCAGTTGATTTAAATAGAATAATATTGTACTATATAAAAATACAAATAATTTGTAATTAACAATAACATAAGTGCCTTAAACATTACATTGTTGTAAGGATTCCCCATAAGAGTTCATGGAGGAACTACGTGGGGTTAAATCTTAAAAATATAAGAATTAAAAATAAATCACTTAAAATTACAAATCAAAATAAAAACATTTTATTTAAAAATGAGTTTTTATTTATTTTATATTTTTGTTTACCTGCATGTCATAAGTAAAAGCATTAACAACAAATGTCAGAGAACAGTGAACATGTAAATGTGGTACTGAGTTATTAAATATTTGTTTTTAAAATCCCAGGGGTACTTTTAGTGAAAATATTAGGTAAAAGAGGTTCAGATGACAAAAATTTTGGGAATGTCAGCATTACATGTAAATAAGAAAATAACATGAATTTGTGCATTCTAATTTGTTTGAAAGAGACAAAAAGCCTTCCAAAGATATAGTAATACATGGTTAAATAAAAATAATTGAGTGATAATTCAAACAAACACCAATGTGTTCATCAGCTGATAATGTTAAAACACCTGAAATGATTTTTGTAAATCCAGTGGTCCAAATGCTCGTGTAGCTTCCTGACTAGTGACTGTTCTTTATTGTGAATAAGGGGAAAATTTAAAAAGATGAAAAAGAGGATTTAGGGAGAATCAGTACTATAAAATACGCTATATTGTGTGGAAAAAATATGTGTAATCATTAACCCTTAAGCCAAGCTGACACCACCTGCATGAAAAAAAAAAAATCAAAAATCAAATTACTAAGAAACCCCTGAATGGAATAACAACACAAAATAGGTATCATTTTAAAGCTTTTTAGCAACCTAGTTTTTACTGAAATGTAATTTTTTCGATCTCTTACGCGCGCTTTCGAGCAACCTCTAAACCAAATGTAACACCGCCAATAATATCACTCACCCATACTTTTCAAACCACTGATCAACAAATAATTGGTATCAATTTGAAGTCAGAGCTTATGCATGTAATGCACTTGATTAACTCCAAAGTAGTGCAGATATTTGCTGATAAATGATCTAAAAATAAAAATAAAAAATAAAAAAAAAATCATAATTAAAAAAAAAAGGAGTGAGTTTTGTACAAGTCACCCTAGACCATATGAAAATAATATATTGATGTCACTGTTTTACTTAATTTCATAAACAGGATCAGATCACAGATTCTGATTAATAAGAGATTAAAAAAACATGCTATAATGGTAAATTATAAATCTGTCATTTATAAAGATTTTCCTCAAGGAATTTATAACACACATAAAACTGCACAAACAGCATGTAGCTTAGCCAAACAATCTAAGGTAGCTGTCATGTATTTATTTCGCTTTGTAACTTCATGAAACATGCATATATCATTAGTTCAACAACATAGGGCCATTGTTAATGGCGTCACATGCATGTGGTGGAAGAATAAATTCTGCTATTTAACCGATTAGAAATATCTAAGATGGTGCTGTATTGAACATGGCACCTGATGACTAATTAAGGCTACATTTTGTTCCTGTCATCATTTTGCTTTATTTGATGTTTTGATTCATTGCGGAGTTCCCTCTTATGTCATACTCCGGGGTTCCCTTGGGTATTTGTGCACATGTGCACTCTTCAAAAATGGCGCTTTAGAGAAAGTGCAAACATAGCCTACATACAGTAGATTAAAATGCATTTATATTTAAATAGAATGTAATATATATAGATTGCACTGCATGTTAGCTTTGTTATTGTGTTATTGTTATCGATTAGAATAAAACCAGTATAATTTTGGCGGGCATTGACTAAACTTGAGTATGGCATTACTTCAAATTCAAAACAACAATTTCAAAACTGTAAAGGGCTAAGAGAAGGACTCCCTAGGTTCCAAATGCTGTAACTTTTGATAACTTCATGATATCACTGCAAAATTTAATTCACATACAGCATAATATTGGGGAAAATCACCAAAAAAATGATTTCTCCTACCTTATTTCTTTCATGAGATATTGAACGTCAAATAAGAATCATATGAAAAATTTCCCTTGATCACACAGATTTTTCTTACATTTTATGACCTATTTCTCAGCATGAGAACACATTTTTCCCCCCATAAAAATATAGAAAAAATTCTATCAAACGATACTACTCTCCTTGCTACAGTCTTGGAGTTATGAGTCAGTATTTTTGTGTATGGAAACATACACAAAATTTTTGTATGATTTGTGTTTGGAAAATCACCACAAAATTTGAAACACTACCTTACTTCTGTCCTGAGATGTCAAATAAGACATATATGGAAACTTTCTCTTGAGCACTCAATTTAAAAAAAAAAAAATTATCAGCTATTTCTCAGCAGGAGAATGTCCATATATGAAACTGAAATTGAAATTTTAATATGTATTTTAATAATATATTTAATCTAATTACAAGTACTTAATTAAGTATGATCAATTACTACCCAGATCTGCCTGTTACTTTGTGAAAGGGGATATTGAAGAAGTTCAAAGGGTTTGGAATGGAGCTGTCATGTTTTCATATCCTTGTCCAACTTATTTGCATAATTGTATTTACATACATTTGCAACTGTATATAAAAATGATTTTGTAAAGCAATTTTTACATAAACTTCCTCCTCAGACATGTAATGTTTATTCAATTTGTGTAAACTTAAACATGAATTGTCTTACCTTTTTGACTTTTTTATCAACAGTGAAAGACATGCTAAAACAACAAAATTGCTGAATAGTCTTTATACATTTTCTGCAGATCCAGATGAGCACAACTGCAGCCACAATCAACAGAGATCCAGCAGCAACAGCGGAGATCAGCACTATCAGCGATACAGTGTCTGGAGGGTGAGGAGTTGTTTGTTGGGCTGATGCTAAAGAAAGACAATCTGTCAGTCTCAGATGATCACAGTCTGACCAAGTCTTACCAACATGAGCCTCCTTTAACATGATTATGGGTTAAATGTGCTTTTGCAGAAAGTGTAAAGGGCTTGCCTGCTTTGGTTTAGTTAGGAACCTTTTTTTTTTTTCAACAACAAAATAGCAGGCTCTTATTATGTAACAACAGATAACTCAATAATAACTTATAAAAACAATATCAGACTCACAATTTTGCTGTTGATATGAACATCAGTGTCATTACCTGCAACAGTCGTGCTTTCAGAAGATGAAGTGGTGGTAGGAGAGGGTGGACGAGCTGAAAAATATTGTGAATAACAGTAAGAGGGCTGCTTTATTTGTCAGAGTTGTATACCGAATGAGAATTTCTCATGCCAGTCAGTTACATTAGTGCAGACACAGACAAAACTGATTTTCAATCCTAATAATCAATTCAGACTTTAAAAATAAATCAGTCATTTTGGAAAAATTGTCCCTTTAGAAAATGATTCCTATAATCCACACCCATTAATATTTCTCTAAAATATATCACCCATTCACATTTCTCTGAAAGAATAGATGCCAATAATGAAGATAGAGCAGTTTGGGGGAATCTAATGCTAAACTGTCTTTGTCCACATAAGAACTGGGCTTTCCTATATTTTTTTACATTTATATCTATATTTTAAATTTAATTTAATATATATATATATATATATTTAAAAATACATCTAAAGTAAATTTGGTTGTGTGTAAAATGGCATATTTTTATTGCACTTTTGAATATTCTTGTGTTATTTTGGCTTTATCAACCATATCATACTCTCCTGACTACAAACGTTCTTCTATTCACTGTGAAGTGCTTTATACTGCTGCAATATATCTGAGTAACTTCCTATATAAATTCTAACTCTAATTCTCAAACTCTAACTATACATTCTAATTCTTTCACTGATATAATATATAATATGAGTTGGAATTTAGTTGTCTTTCAAGGACTGGAGTGACAATGTTGGGAGATTTTGTCTGATGAACATACACTAAATGTTAATGAAATGTATATGTAAGTGAGATTTCAAATATATAATTCATCTAGAAATATTATTATGAGTAAAATCAATAAGTACTGTTTACGTTATGAATATAAAGAGGACAGGAGAAAGTACTTTAATACTAGAAAATTATATTCTTTACTCACCATTAACTATAACATTGATTTTCTTGATTGACTCCGTATTCCCAATAATGGTCTTTAGTTGGTAAAGTCCTGAGTCTGCAGATCTGGTGTTTGTGATGGTCAGAGATCCAGTCTGACCCAGCTTCAGTCTGTGTTTGAATGTCTTTTCATCATAATATTCTGAATTGTTCACGATCACTCTAGCGATGAGAGTGCCTTCAAACCTCCACTCGATCTCATCATCTCTCTGTATGTTTGAATGTTCGGTGTTTTCACCAAAAGTGACAGAATCTCCCTCCATCGCGACACTGACTTCCTCCATCAACACCAAACACACCTGTCTGTAACACCAGAACTGTTTGATTGTCTCAAACAACATCTAACAGCAAAATTCCAGTGTGAATTGAGAGCATCTTTATATGAAAATAAAAACAAATGCAAATTTAAAAAGAAACTCTGATTAAATGTGTCTGTAAATATAGAAAACTTACCAACCAGATGCCATAAGCACATAGAGAATAAAAGTATTGTGTGAACCATTTCTAAACTGTTTTAAGTAAAAACAGATGCAAATT